>NW_027479056.1:0-258237 GCF_051014685.1 Ptiloglossa arizonensis | reverse complement strand
GTATAACGTATAACGTATAACGTATAAAGTATAACGTATAACGTATAACGTATACGTATAACGTATAAGCTATAACGTATACGTATAACGTATAACGTATAACGTATTACGTATAACGTATAACGTATAACGTATAACGTATAACGTATAACGTATAACGTATAACGATACTTAACGTATACGTATATCGTATAACGTATAACGTATACGTAATAACGTATAACGTATATCGTATATCCTATAACGCAATAACGTATAAACGTATAACGTATAACGTATAACGTATAACGTATAACGTATAACGTCACAACGTATATCCTATAACGCATAACGTAATAACGTATACGTATATCGTATAACGTATAACGTATAAACTATAAACGTATATCGGTATAACGTATAACGTATACCTATAACGCATAACGTATAACGTATAACGTATAACGTATATCGTAAAGTAACGTATAACGTAGTAACGTATAACGTATAGTACAGTAAGTAACGTATAACGTATAACGTATAACGTATAACGTATAACGAATAACGTATAACGTATAACGTATAACGTATAACGTAATAACGTATAACGTATAACGTATAACGTATAAAGTATAACGTATAACGTATAACGTATAACGTATAAACGTATAACGTATAACGTATAACGTATACGTATATCGTATAACGTATAACGTATAACGTATAACCGTATAACGTATAACGTATCTTAACGTATATAACGTATAACGTATACTATAACGTACTTACGTATAACGATAACGTATAACGTTTAACGAATAACGTATAACGTACAACGTATAACGTACAACGTATATCCTATACGCATAACGTATAACGTATAACGTACATCGTATAAACGTATAACGCATAACGTTTAAAAAACGTATAACGTATAACGTATAACGTATAACGTATAAACGTATAAACGTATAACGTATAACGTATAACGTACAACGTATACTCCTATAACGCATAACGTATAACGTATAACGTATAACGTATACGTATAACGTATAACGTATAAACGTATAACTATAACGTATACGTATAACGTATAACTATAACGTATAACGTATAACATTTAACGAATAACGTATAACGTACAACGTATACTACAACGTATATCCTATAACGCATAACGTATAACGTATAACGTATATCGTATAAACGTATAACGCATAACGTATAACGTATAACGTATAACCGTATAAACGTATAACGTATAACGTATAACGTATAACGTATAACGTATACGTATAACGTATAACGTATAACGTAAACGTATACGTATAACGTTATAACGTATAACGTATAATGAATAAGCTTTAACGTATAACGTATACTACAACGTATAACGTACAATCGTATATCCTATACGCATAACGTATAACGTATAACGTATATCGTATAACGTATAACGTATAACGTATTACGTATAACGTATAACGTATATCCTATAACGCATAACGTATAACGTATAAACGTATAACGTATAACGTATAACGTATACCGTATAACGTAACCGTATTACGTATAACGTATAACGTGTAACGTATAACGTATAACGTAATAACGTATAACGTATAACGTATAACGTGTAACGTAAACGTATAACGTATAACGTATATCCTATAAAAGGCCATAACGTATACCGTATAACGTATAACGTATAACGTATAACGTATAAACGTATATCGTATAACGTATGACGTATAACGTGTAACGTGTAACGTCCTAACGTATAACGTATAACGTATAACGTATAACGTATAACGTATAACGTATAACGTATAACGTATTAACGTATAACGTATAAACGTATAACGTATAACGTATAACGTATAACGTACAACGTATAGCTATAACGCATAACGTAATAACGTAATAACGTATATCGTATAACGTATAACGTATACGTATAACGTATAACGTATAACGTATATCCTATAACGCCATAACGTATAACGTATACGTATAACGTATAACGTATAACGATAACCGATAACGTATAACCGTATAACGTATAACGTATAACGTATAACGTATAACGTATACTATAACGTATAACGTATAACGTATAACGTATAACGTATAACGTATATCGTATAACGTATAAACGTATAACGTATAACGTATAACGTATAACGTATAACGTATAACGTATAACTATAACGTATAACGTATAACGTATACGTATAACGTATACGTATAACTATAACGTATAAAACGTAATAACGTATAACGTATAACGTATAACGAATAACGTATAACGTATAACGTATAACGTATAACGTATCACGTATAACGTATAACGTATAACGTATAACGTTTAACGTATAAACGCATACGTATAACGCATAACGTATATCGTATAACGTATAACGTATAACGTATAACATACGTATAACGTATACGTATAAGAACGTATAACGGTATAACGTATAACGTATAACGTATAACGTATAACGTATTACGAATAAACTATATCGTCTAACAATATAACGCATAACGTATATCGTATAAAAGTATAACTGTATAACGTATACGTATAACGTATAACGTATAACGTATGACGTATAACGTATACGTAATACAATATTACATATAACGTATAACGTACAACGTATAACGTATAACGTACAACGTATAACGTATAACATTAAACGTCTAACGTTTAACGTATAACGAATAACGTAAACGTATACGTATACGTATAACGTATACGTATAACGTATTAACGTATAACGTATACGTATACGTATAACGGTATAACGTACCACGTATATCCCTATAACGCATAACGTATAACGTATAACGTATACGTATAACGCATAACGTATAACGTATAACATGTAACGTATAACGTATATGCGTATAACGTATAACGTAATACATATACATATAACGTTTAACGTACAACGTAAAACGTATAACATATACGTCTAACGATTAACGTATAACGTACAAACGTATACACGTATAACGTATAACGTACAACGTATAACGTATAACGTGGTATCGTATTACGTATAACGTATAACGTATAACGTATAACGTATAACGATATAACCTATAACGTATAAACGGCAATACGATAACGTAGAAACGTGTAACGAAAACGTAAAACGAATACCGTAAAACGTATAACGTATAAAGCGTATATCGTAAAACGTATAACGTATAACGTATAACCGTACAACGTATAACGTACAATGTATATCCTCTAACGCATAACGTATAACGTATACGTATATCGTATAACGTATAACGTATAACGTATAAAGTATAACGTATAACGTATAACGTATATCGTATAACGTATAACGTATAACGTAAACGTATAACGTAATAACGTATAACGTATAACGTATAACGTATAACGTTTATACGTAGGACGTCTAACGTATAACGTATAACGTATAACGTATAACGTAGTAACGTATAACGTATAACGTATAACGTATAACGTATAACGTATACGCTATAACGTATAACGTATAACGTATAACGTATAACGTACAACGTATAACGTACAACGTATATCCTATAACGCATACGTACTAACGTATTACGTATATCCGTATAAACGTATAACGTATAACGTATAACGTATAACGTATAAACGTATTACGTATAACGTATAACAATATACGTATAACCGTATAACGTATCACGTATAACGTATAACGTATAACGTATAATGTATAACGTATACGTATTACGTAGAATCTATATCGTCTAACATATAACGCATAACGTATATCGTATAACGTATAAACGTATAAACGTATAACGTATAACGTATAACGTATAACGTATAACGATGAGTTCTAACGTATAACGTATTACATATTACATATAACGTATAACGTACAACGATAACGTATAACGTACAACGTATAACGTATACATATATCGTCTAACGTTTAACGTATAACGTATAACGTATAACGTATAACTATAACGTATAACGTATAACGTATAAGCGTATAACGTATAACGTATAACGTATAACGTCTAACGTATAATCGAATACGTATTACATATTGCGTATAACGCATAGAACGCATAACGTATAAACGTATAACGTATAACGTATAACGTATAACGTATAACGTATAACGTATAACGTATAACGTATAACGTATAACGTATAACGTATAACGTATAACGTTAACGTATAACGTATAACGTATAACGTATAACGTATAACGTATAACGATAACGTATGACGTATATCGTATAACGTATTACATATTTACATATAACGTATAACGTATAACGTTTAACGTATAAGCTATAACGTATACGTATAACGTATAACGTATTACGTATTACGTATAAACTATATCGTCTACAATATAACGCATAACGTATATCGGTATAACGTATAACGTAGAACGTATAACGTATAACGTATAACGTATAACGGTATAACTATTACGTATGACGTATAACGTATAACGTATTACATATTACATATACGTTAGAACGTACAACGTATAACGTATAACGTACAACGTATAACCGTATAGCATATAACGTCTAACGTTTAACGTAATAACGTATAACGTATAACGTATAATCGTATAACGTATAACGTATACGTATAACGTATAACGTATAACGCATAACGTATTAACATATTGCGTATAACGCAATACGCATAACGTAATAACGTATAAGCTATAACGTATAAAACGTATAACGTATAACGTATAACGTACAACGTATTACGTATAGCTATAACGTATAACTTTTAACGTAAAACAACGTATATACGTATAACGTATAACGTATAACGTATAACGTATAACGTATAACGTATAACGTATAACGTATAACGTATAACGTATAACGTATACGTATAACGTATACGTATAACGTATAACGATTAACGCTATAACGTATAACGCATAACGTATAACGCATAACGTATAACTATAACGTATAACGTATAAGTAACGTATAACGTATAACGTATAACGTATAACGTAAACGTATAACGTATAACGTATAACGTATAACGTATAGTAACGTATAACGTATAACGTATTACGATAAACTATATCGTCTAACTATTAACGCATAACGTAATCGTATAACGTATAACGTATAACGTTTAACGTATACGTATAACGTATAACGTATAGCGTATAACGTATAACGTATTACATATACATATAACGTATAACGTACAACGTATAACGTATAACATACAACGTATAACGGTATAACATATAAACGTCTAACGTTTAACCGTATAACGTATAACGTATAACGTATAACGTATAACGTATAACGTATAAACGTATAACGTATAACGTATAACGTATAACGTATAACGTATTAACGTATAACGTATAACGTATAACGCATAACGTATTACATATGCGTATATCGCATACGTATAACGTATAACGTATACGCATAACGGATAACGTATAACGTATAACTATAACGTATAACGTATAACGTATTAACGTATTACGTATAACGTATAATCGTATAACGTATAACGTATAACGTTAACGTAAATAACGATAACGTATACGTATAACGTAGACGTATACGTATAACGTATAACGTATAACGTATGACGTATAACGTATAACGTATAACGTATAACGTATAACGTATAACGTATAACGTATACTATAACGTATACGTATACGTATACGTAGAACGTATAACGTACACGTATAACGTACAACGTATAACGTACAACGTATAACGTCTAACGTACAACGTTTAACGTCAACGTATAACGTACAACGTATAACGTACAACGTATAACGTACAACGTATAACGTATAACGTATAACGTATAACGTATAACGGTTAACGTATAACGTATAGCGTATAACGTATAACGTAAAACGTATAACGTATAACGTATAACGTATAACGTATAATCGTAAACGTATAACGTATTATGTATAAACTATATCGTCTAACATATAACGCATAACCGCCATAACGTATAACGTATAACGTATAACGCATAACGTATAACGATATAACGTAATAACGTATAACGTATAACGGTAATTAACGTATAACGTTTAACGTAAAACGTATAACGTATAACGTATAAACGTATACGTAAACCGTATAAGCGTATAACGTATAACGTATAACGTATAACGTATAACGTAGAACGTATAACGTATAACGTATACGCATAACGTATACCGTATAAGCTATACGTAATAACGTATACGTATAACGTATGAACGTATACGTATAACGTATAACGTAGAAACGTATAACGTATAACGTATAACGTACAACGTATAAACGTACAACGTATAACGTACAACGTAAAACGTACAAACGTATAACGTACAACGTATAACGTACAACGTATAACGTACAACGTATAACGTACAACGTATAACGTACAACGTATAACGTACAAACGTATAACGTACACGTATACGTACAACGTATAACGTATAACGTGTATAACGTAAACGTATAACGTATACGTATAACGTATAACGTATATACGCATAACGTATAACGCATAACTTGATTACGTATAACGTATTAACGTATAACGTATAACGTATAACGTATAACGTATAACGTATAACGTATAACGTATAACGTATAACGTATTAGTTACGTTATAACGTTATAAAGTATAACGTATAACGTATAACGTATTACGTATAAACTTATATAGTCTAACATATAACGCATAAGTTATATCGTATAACGTTTAACGTATAACGTATAACGTATAACGTATAACGTATAACGTATGACGTATAACGTATAACGTATTACATATTACAATACGTATAACGTACAACGTATAACGTATAACATACAACGTATAACGTATAACATATAACGTCTAACGTTTAACGTATAACGTATAACGTATAACGTATAACTTATAACGTATAACGTATAACGTATAACGTATAACGTATAAACGTATAACGTATAACGTATAACGATAACGTATTAACGTATAACGCATAACGTATTACATATTGCGTATAACGCATAAACGTATAACGTATAACGTATAACGCATAACGTATAACGTATAACGTATAACGTATAACGTAAACGTATAACGTATAACGTATAACGTATAACGTATAACTATAACGTATAACGTATAACGTATAACGTATAACGTATAACGTATAACGTATAACGTATAACGTATAACGTATAACGTATAACGTATAACGTATAACGTATAACGTATAACGTATAAGCGTATAACGTATAACGTATAACGTATAACGTATAACGTATAACGTATAACGAATAAACGTACGAACGTATAACGTACAACGTATAACGTACAACGTATAACGTATAAACGTACAACGTATAACGTACAACGTATAACGTACAACGTATAACGTACAACGTATAACGTACAACGTATAACGTATAACGTATAACGTATAACGTATAACGATAACGTAGTAACGTATAACGTATACGTATTAAACGTATAACGTATAACGTATAACGTATAACGTATAACGTATAACGTATACGTATAACGTATAACGTATAACGTATAACGTATAACGTTAACGTATAACGTATTATGTATAAACTATATCGTCTAACATATAACGCATAACGCATAACGTATAACGTATAACGTATAACGCATAACGTATAAACGTATAACGTATAACGTAATAACTATAACGTATAACGTATAACGTTTAACGTATAACGTATAAACGTATAACGTATAACGTATAACGTATAACGTATAACGTATAACGTATAACGTATAACGTATAACGTATAACGTATAACGTATAACGTACAACGTATAACGTACAACGTATAAACGTATAACGTACAACGTATAACGTACAACGTATAACGTACAACGTATAACGTACAACGTATAACGTACAACGTATAACGTATAACGTATAACGTATAACGTATAACGTATAACGTATAACGTATAACGTATTAACGCATACGTATAACGCATACGTATAACGTATAACGTATAACGTATAACGTATAACGTATAACGTATAACGTATAACGTATAACGTATAACGTATAACGTATAACGTATAACGTATAACGTATAACGTATAACGTATAACGTATAACGTATTACGGTATAAACTATATCGTCTAACATATAACGCATAACGTATATCGTATAAACGTATAACGTATAAACGTATAACGTATAACGTATAACGTATAACGTATGACGTATAACGTATAACGTATTACATATTACATATAACGTATAACGTACAACGTATAACGTATAACATACAACGTATAACGTATAACATATAACGTCTAACGTTTAACGTATAACGTATAACGTATAACGTATAACGTATAACGTATAACGTATAACGTATAACGTATAACGTATAACGTATAACGTATAACGTATAACGTATAACGTATAACGTATAACGCATAACGTATTACATATTGCGTATAACGCATAACGTATAACGTATAACGTATAACGCATAACGTATAACGTATAACGTATAACGTATAACGTATAACGTATAACGTATAACGTATAACGTATAACGTATAACGTATAACGTATAACGTATAACGTATAACGTATAACGTATAACGTATAACGTATAACGTATAACGTATAACGTATAACGTATAACGTATAACGTATAACGTATAACGTATAACGTATAACGTATAACGTATAACGTATAACGTATAACGTATAACGTATAACGTATAACGTATAACGTACAACGTATAACGTACAACGTATAACGTACAACGTATAACGTATAACGTACAACGTATAACGTACAACGTATAACGTACAACGTATAACGTACAACGTATAACGTACAACGTATAACGTATAACGTATAACGTATAACGTATAACGTATAACGTATAATGTATAACGTATAACGTATAACGTATAACGTATAACGTATAACGTATAACGTATAACGTATAACGTATAACGTATAACGTATAACGTATAACGTATAACGTATAACGTATAACGTATAACGTATTATGTATAAACTATATCGTCTAACATATAACGCATAACGCATAACGTATAACGTATAACGTATAACGCATAACGTATAACGTATAACGTATAACGTATAACGTATAACGTATAACGTATAACGTTTAACGTATAACGTATAACGTATAACGTATAACGTATAACGTATAACGTATAACGTATAACGTATAACGTATAACGTATAACGTATAACGTATAACGTATAACGCATAACGTATAACGCATAACGTATAACGCATAACGTATAACGCATAACGTATAACGTATAACGTATAACGTATAACGTATAACGTATAACGTATAACGTACAACGTATAACGTACAACGTATAACGTACAACGTATAACGTACAACGTATAACGTACAACGTATAACGTACAACGTATAACGTACAACGTATAACGTACAACGTATAACGTACAACGTATAACGTACAACGTATAACGTACAACGTATAACGTACAACGTATAACGTACAACGTATAACGTACAACGTATAACGTACAACGTATAACGTATAACGTATAACGTATAACGTATAACGTATAACGTATAACGTATAACGTATAACGTATAACGTATAACGTATAACGTATAACGTATAACGTATAACGTATAACGTATAACGTATAACGTATAACGTATAACGTATTATGTATAAACTATATCGTCTAACATATAACGCATAACGTATATCGTATAACGTATAACGTATAACGTATAACGTATAACGTATAACGTATAACGTATGACGTATAACGTATAACGTATTACATATTACATATAACGTATAACGTACAACGTATAACGTATAACGTACAACGTATAACGTATAACATATAACGTCTAACGTTTAACGTATAACGTATAACGTATAACGTATAACGTATAACGTATAACGTATAACGTATAACGTATAACGTATAACGTATAACGTATAACGTATAACGTATAACGTATAACGTATAACGTATAACGTATAACGTATAACGCATAACGTATTACATATTGCGTATAACGTATAACGTATAACGTATAACGTATAACGTATAACGTATAACGTATAACGTATAACGTATAACCTATAACGTATAACGTATAACGTATAACGTGTAACGTATAACGTATAACGTATAACGTATAACCTATAACGTATAACGTATAACGTATAACGTATAACGTATAACGTATAACGTATAACGTATAACGTATAACGTATAACGCATAACGTATTACATATTGCGTATAACGCATAACGTATAACGTATAACGTATAACGCATAACGTATAACGTATAACGTATAACGTATAACGTATAACGTATAACGTATAACGTATAACGTATGACGTATAACGTATAACGTATTACATATTACATATAACGTATAACGTACAACGTATAACGTATAACATACAACGTATAACGTATAACATATAACGTCTAACGTTTAACGTATAACGTATAACGTATAACGTATAACGTATAACGTATAACGTATAACGTATAACGTATAACGTATAACGTATAACGTATAACGTATAACGTATAACGTATAACGTATAACGCATAACGTATTACATATTGCGTATAACGCATAACGTATAACGTATAACGTATAACGCATAACGTATAACGTATAACGTATAACGTATAACGTATAACGTATAACGTATAACGTATAACGTATAACGTATAACGTATAACGTATAACGTATAACGTATAACGTATAACGTATAACGTATAACGTATAACGTATAACGTATAACGTATAACGTATAACGTATAACGTATAACGTATAACGTATAACGTATAACGTATAACGTATAACGTATAACGTATAACGTATAACGTATAACGTATAACGTATAACGTACAACGTATAACGTACAACGTATAACGTACAACGTATAACGTATAACGTACAACGTATAACGTACAACGTATAACGTACAACGTATAACGTACAACGTATAACGTACAACGTATAACGTATAACGTATAACGTATAACGTATAACGTATAACGTATAACGTATAACGTATAACGTATAACGTATAACGTATAACGTATAACGTATAACGTATAACGTATAACGTATAACGTATAACGTATAACGTATAACGTATAACGTATAACGTATAACGTATTATGTATAAACTATATCGTCTAACATATAACGCATAACGCATAACGTATAACGTATAACGTATAACGCATAACGTATAACGTATAACGTATAACGTATAACGTATAACGTATAACGTATAACGTTTAACGTATAACGTATAACGTATAACGTATAACGTATAACGTATAACGTATAACGTATAACGTATAACGTATAACGTATAACGTATAACGTATAACGTATAACGCATAACGTATAACGTATAACGTATAACGTATAACGTATAACGTATAACGTATAACGTATAACGTATAACGTATAACGTATAACGTATAACGTATAACGTACAACGTATAACGTACAACGTATAACGTACAACGTATAACGTACAACGTATAACGTACAACGTATAACGTACAACGTATAACGTACAACGTATAACGTACAACGTATAACGTACAACGTATAACGTACAACGTATAACGTACAACGTATAACGTACAACGTATAACGTACAACGTATAACGTATAACGTATAACGTATAACGTATAACGTATAACGTATAACGTATAACGTATAACGTATAACGTATAACGTATAACGTATAACGTATAACGTATAACGTATAACGTATAACGTATAACGTATTATGTATAAACTATATCGTCTAACATATAACGCATAAAGTATATCGTATAACGTATAACGTATAACGTATAACGTATAACGTATAACGTATAACGTATGACGTATAACGTATAACGTATTACATATTACATATAACGTATAACGTACAACGTATAACGTATAACGTACAACGTATAACGTATAACATATAACGTCTAACGTTTAACGTATAACGTATAACGTATAACGTATAACGTATAACGTATAACGTATAACGTATAACGTATAACGTATAACGTATAACGTATAACGTATAACGTATAACGTATAACGTATAACGTATAACGTATAACGTATAACGTATAACGCATAACGTATTACATATTGCGTATAACGTATAACGTATAACGTATAACGTATAACGTATAACGTATAACGTATAACGTATAACGTATAACCTATAACGTATAACGTATAACGTATAACGTGTAACGTATAACGTATAACGTATAACGTATAACCTATAACGTATAACGTATAACGTATAACGTATAACGTATAACGTATAACGTATAACGTATAACGTATAACGTATAACGTATAACGTATAACGTATAACGTATAACGTATAACGTATAACGTATAACGTATAACGTATAACGTACAACGTATAACGTACAACGTATAACGTACAACGTATAACGTATAACGTATAACGTATAACGTATAACGTATAACGTATAACGTATAACGTATAACGTATAACGTATAACGTATAACGTATAACGTATAACGTATAACGTACAACGTAGCACGTATAACGTATAACGTATAACGTATAACGTATAACGTATAACGTATAACGTATAACGTATAACGTATAACGTATAACGTATAACGTATAACGTATAACGTATAACGTATAACGTATAACGTATAACGTATAACGTATAACGTATAACGTATAACGTATAACGTATAACGTATAACGTATAACGTATAACGTATAACGTATAACGCATAAAGTATATCGTATAACGTATAACGTATAACGTATAACGTATAACGTATAACGTATAACGTATAACGTATAACGTATAACGTGTAACGTACAACGTATAACGTATAACGTATATCCTATAACGCATAACGTATACCGTATAACGTATAACGTATAACGTATAACGTATAACGTATAACGTATAACGTATAACGTATGACGTATAACGTATAACGTATAACGTATAACGTATAACGTATAACGTATAACGTATAACGCATAACGTATAACGCATAACGTATAACGTATAACGTATAACGTATAACGTATAACGTATAACGTATAACGTATAACGTATAACGTATAACGTATAACGTATAACGTATTACGTATAAACTATATCGTCTAACATATAACGCATAACGTATATCGTATAACGTATAACGTATAACGTATAACGTATAACGTATAACGTATGACGTATAACGTATAACGTATTACATATTACATATAACGTATAACGTACAACGTATAACGTATAACGTACAACGTATAACGTATAACATATAACGTCTAACGTTTAACGTATAACGTATAACGTATAACGTATAACGTATAACGTATAACGTATAACGTATAACGTATAACGTATAACGTATAACGTATAACGTATAACGTATAACGTATAACGCATAACGTATTACATATTGCGTATAACGCATAACGTATAACGTATAACGTATAACGCATAACGTATAACGTATAACGTATAACGTATAACGTATAACGTATAACGTATAACGTATAACGTATAACCTATAACGTATAACGTATAACGTATAACGTATAACGTATAACGTATAACCTATAACGTATAACGTATAACGTATAACGTATAACGTATAACGTATAACGTATAACGTATAACGTATAACGTATAACGTATAACGTATAACGTATAACGTATAACGTATAACGTATAACGTATAACGTATAACGTATAACGTATAACGTATAACGTATAACGTATAACGTATAACGTATAACGTATAACGTATAACGTATAACGTATAACGTATAACGTATAACGTATAACGTATAACGTATAACGTATAACGTATAACGTATAACGTATAACGTATAACGTATAACGTATAACGTATTACGTATAAACTATATCGTCTAACATATAACGCATAACGTATAACGTATAACGTATAACGTATAACGTATAACGTATAACGTATAACGTATAACGTATAACGTATAACGTATAACGTATAACGTATAACGTATAACGTATAACGTATAACGTATAACGTATAACGTATAACCTATAACGTATAACGTATAACGTATAACGTATAACGTATAACGTATAACCTATAACGTATAACGTATAACGTATAACGTATAACGTATAACGTAAACGTATAACGTATAACGTATAACGTATAACGTATAACGTATAACGTATAACGTATAACGTATAACGTATAACGTATAACGTATAACGTATAACGTATAACGTATAACGTATAACGTATAACGTATAACGTATAACGTATAACGTATAACGTATAACGTATGACGTATAACGTATAACGTATAACGTATAATGTATAACGTTTAACGTATAACGTATAACGTACAACGTATAACGTACAACGTATATCCTATAACGCATAACGTATAACGTATAACGTATATCGTATAACGTATAACGTATAACGTATAACGTATAACGTATAACGTATATCCTATAACGCATAACGTATAACGTATAACGTATAACGTATAACGTATAACGTATAACGTATAACGTATAACGTATAACGTATAACGTATAACGTATAACGTATTACGTATAAACTATATCGTCTAACATATAACGCATAACGTATATCGTATAACGTATAACGTATAACGTATAACGTATAACGTATAACGTATGACGTATAACGTATAACGTATTACATATTACATATAACGTATAACGTACAACGTATAACGTATAACGTACAACGTATAACGTATAACATATAACGTCTAACGTTTAACGTATAACGTATAACGTATAACGTATAACGTATAACGTATAACGTATAACGTATAACGTATAACGTATAACGTATAACGTATAACGTATTACGTATAAACTATATCGTCTAACATATAACGCATAACGTATATCGTATAACGTATAACGTATAACGTATAACGTATAACGTATGATGTATAACGTATAACGTATTACATATTACATATAACGTATAACGTACAACGTATAACGTATAACGTACAACGTATAACGTATAACATATAACGTCTAACGTTTAACGTATAACGTATAACGTATAACGTATAACGTATAACGTATAACGTATAACGTATAACGTATAACGTATAACGTATAACGTATAACGTATAACGTATAACGTATAACGTATAACGTATAACGTATAACGTATAACGTATAACGCATAACGTATTACATATTGCGTATAACGCATAACGTATAACGTATAACGTATAACGCATAACGTATAATGTATAACGTTTAACGTATAACGTATAACGTACAACGTATAACGTACAACGTATATCCTATAACGCATAACGTATAACGTATAACGTATATCGTATAACGTATAACGTATAACGTATAACGTATAACGTATAACGTATATCCTATAACGCATAACGTATAACGTATAACGTATAACGTATAACGTATAACGTATAACGTATAACGTATAACGTATAACGTATAACGTATAACGTATAACGTATAACGTATAACGTATAACGTATAACGTATAACGTATAACGTATAACGTATAACGTATAACGTATAACGTGTAACGTACAACGTATAACGTATAACGTATATCCTATAACGCATAACGTATACCGTATAACATATAACGTATAACGTATAACGTATAACGTATAACGTATAACGTATAACGTATGACGTATAACGTATAACGTATAACGTATAACGTATAACGTATAACGTATAACGTATAACGCATAACGTATAACGCATAACGTATAACGTATAACGTATAACGTATAACGTATAACGTATAACGTATAACGTATAACGTATAACGTATAACGTATAACGTATAACGTATAACGTATAACGTATAACGTATAACGTATTACGTATAAACTATATCGTCTAACATATAACGCATAACGTATATCGTATAACGTATAACGTATAACGTATAACGTATAACGTATAACGTATAACGTATGACGTATAACGTATAACGTATTACATATTACATATAACGTATAACGTATAACGTACAACGTATAACGTATAACATATAACGTCTAACGTTTAACGTATAACGTATAACGTATAACGTATAACGTATAACGTATAACGTATAACGTATAACGTATAACGTATAACGTATAACGTATAACGTATAACGTATAACGTATAACGTATAACGTATAACGTATAACGTATAACGTATAACGTATAACGCATAACGTATTACATATTGCGTATAACGCATAACGTATAACGTATAACGTATAACGCATAACGTATAACGTATAACGTATAACGCATAACGTATAACGTATAACGTATAACGCATAACGTATAACGTATAACGTATAACGTATAACGTATAACGTATAACGTATAACGTATAACGTATAACGTATAACGTATAACGTATAACGTATAACGTATAACGTATAACGTATAACGTATAACGTATAACGTATAACGTATAACGTATAACGTATAACGTATAACGTATAACGTATAACGTATAACGTATAACGTATAACGTATAACGTATAACGTATAACGTATAACGTATAACGTATAACGTATAACGTATAACGTATAACGTATAACGTATAACGTATAACGCATAACGCATAACGTATAACGTATAACGTATAACGTATAGCGTATAACGTATAACGTATAACGTATAACGTATAACGTATAACGTATAACGTATAACGTATAACGTATAACGTATAACGTATTACGTATAAACTATATCGTCTAACATATAACGCATAACGTATATCGTATAACGTATAACGTATAACGTATAACGTATAACGTATAACGTATGACGTATAACGTATAACGTATTACATATTACATATAACGTATAACGTACAACGTATAACGTATAACGTACAACGTATAACGTATAACATATAACGTCTAACGTTTAACGTATAACGTATAACGTATAACGTATAACGTATAACGTATAACGTATAACGTATAACGTATAACGTATAACGTATAACGTATAACGTATTACGTATAAACTATATCGTCTAACATATAACGCATAACGTATATCGTATAACGTATAACGTATAACGTATAACGTATAACGTATGATGTATAACGTATAACGTATTACATATTACATATAACGTATAACGTACAACGTATAACGTATAACGTACAACGTATAACGTATAACATATAACGTCTAACGTTTAACGTATAACGTATAACGTATAACGTATAACGTATAACGTATAACGTATAACGTATAACGTATAACGTATAACGTATAACGTATAACGTATAACGTATAACGTATAACGTATAACGTATAACGTATAACGTATAACGTATAACGCATAACGTATTACATATTGCGTATAACGCATAACGTATAACGTATAACGTATAACGCATAACGTATAACGTATAACGTATAACGCATAACGTATAACGTATAACGTATAACGCATAACGTATAACGGATAACGTATAACGCATAACGTATAACGTATAACGTATAACGCATAACGTATAACGTATAACCTATAACGCATAACGTATAACGTATAACGTATAACGTATAACGTATAACGTATAACGTATAACGTATAACGTATAACGTATAACGTATAACGTATAACGTATAACGTATAACGTATAACGTATAACGTATAACGTATAACGTATAACGTATAACGTATAACGTATAACGTATAACGTATGACGTATAACGTATAACGTATAACGTATAACGCATAACGCATAACGTATAACGTATAACGTATAACGTATAGCGTATAACGTATAACGTATAACGTATAACGTATAACGTATAACGTATAACGTATAACGTATAACGTATAACGTATAACGTATTACGTATAAACTATATCGTCTAACATATAACGCATAACGTATATCGTATAACGTATAACGTATAACGTATAACGTATAACGTATAACGTATGACGTATAACGTATAACGTATTACATATTACATATAACGTATAACGTACAACGTATAACGTATAACGTACAACGTATAACGTATAACATATAACGTCTAACGTTTAACGTATAACGTATAACGTATAACGTATAACGTATAACGTATAACGTATAACGTATAACGTATAACGTATAACGTATAACGTATAACGTATTACGTATAAACTATATCGTCTAACATATAACGCATAACGTATATCGTATAACGTATAACGTATAACGTATAACGTATAACGTATGATGTATAACGTATAACGTATTACATATTACATATAACGTATAACGTACAACGTATAACGTATAACGTACAACGTATAACGTATAACATATAACGTCTAACGTTTAACGTATAACGTATAACGTATAACGTATAACGTATAACGTATAACGTATAACGTATAACGTATAACGTATAACGTATAACGTATAACGTATAACGTATAACGTATAACGTATAACGTATAACGTATAACGTATAACGTATAACGCATAACGTATTACATATTGCGTATAACGCATAACGTATAACGTATAACGTATAACGCATAACGTATAACGTATAACGTATAACGCATAACGTATAACGTATAACGTATAACGCATAACGTATAACGGATAACGTATAACGCATAACGTATAACGTATAACGTATAACGCATAACGTATAACGTATAACCTATAACGTATAACGTATAACGTATAACGTATAACGTATAACGTATAACGTATAACGTATAACGTATAACGTATAACGTATAACGTATAACGTATAACGTATAACGTATAACGTATAACGTATAACGTATAACGTATAACGTATAACGTATAACGTATAACGTATAACGTATAACGTATAACGTATAACGTATAACGTATAACGTATAACGTATAACGTATAACGTATAACGTATAACGTATAACGTATAACGTATAACGTATAACGTATAACGTATAACGTATAACGTATAACGTATAACGTATAACGTATAACGTATAACGTATAACGTATAACGTATAACGTATAACGTATAACGTATAACGTATAACGTATAACGTATAACGTATAACGTATAACGTATAACGTATAACGTATAACGTATAACGTATAACGTATAACGTATAACGTATAACGTATAACGTATAACGTATAACGTATAACGTATAACGTATAACGTATAACGTATAACGTATAACGTATAACGTATAACGTATAACGTTTAACGTATAACGTACAACGTATAACGTATAACGTATAACGTATAACGTATAACGTATAACGTATAACGTACAACGTATAACGTAGAACGTATAACGTACAACGTAGAACGTATAACGTATGACGTATAACGTACAACGTAGCACGTATAACGTATAACGTAGAACGTATAACGTATAACGTATAACGTATAACGTATAACGTATAACGTATAACGTATAACGTATAACGTATAACGTATAACGTATAACGTATAACGTATAACGTATAACGTATAACGTATAACGTATAACGTATAACGTATAACGTTTAACGTATAACGTATAACGTACAACGTATAACGTACAACGTATATCCTATAACGCATAACGTATAACGTATAACGTATATCGTATAACGTATAACGCATAACGTATAACGTATAACGTATAACGTATAACGTATAACGTATAACGTATAACGTATAACGTATAACGTATAACGTATAACGTATAACGTATAACGTATAACGTATAACGTATAACGTATTACGTATAAACTATATCGTCTAACATATAACGCATAACGTATATCGTATAACGTATAACGTATAACGTATAACGTATAACGTATAACCTATAACGTATAACGTATAACGTATAACGTACAACGTATAACGTATAACGTATAACGTAGAACGTATAACGTATAACGTTCAACGTATAACGTAGAACGTATAACGTACAACGTAGAACGTATAACGTATGACGTATAACGTACAACGTAGCACGTATAACGTATAACGTATAACGTATAACGTATAACGTATAACGTATAATGTATAACGTTTAACGTATAACGTATAACGTACAACGTATAACGTACAACGTATATCCTATAACGCATAACGTATAACGTATAACGTATATCGTATAACGTATAACGTATAACGTATAACGTATAACGTATAACGTATAACGTATAACGTATAACGTATAACGTATAACGTATAACGTATAACGTATAACGTATAACGTATAACGTATAACGTATAACGTATAACGTATAACGTATAACGTATAACGTATAACGTATAACGCATAACGTATTACATATTGCGTATAACGCATAACGTATAACGTATAACGTATAACGCATAACGTATAACGTATAACGTATAACGCATAACGTATAACGTATAACGTATAACGTATAACGTATAACGTATAACGTATTACGTATAAACTATATCGTCTAACATATAACGCATAACGTATATCGTATAACGTATAACGTATGACGTATAACGTACAACGTAGCACGTATAACGTATAACGTAGAACGTATAACGTATAACGTATAACGTATAACGTATAACGTATAACGTATAACGTATAACGTATAACGTATAACGTATAACGTATAACGTATAACGTATAACGTATAACGTATAACGTATAACGTATAACGTATAACGTTTAACGTATAACGTATAACGTACAACGTATAACGTACAACGTATATCCTATAACGCATAACGTATAACGTATAACGTATATCGTATAACGTATAACGCATAACGTATAACGTATAACGTATAACGTATAACGTATAACGTATAACGTATAACGTATAACGTATAACGTATAACGTATAACGTATAACGTATAACGTATAACGTATAACGTATTACGTATAAACTATATCGTCTAACATATAACGCATAACGTATATCGTATAACGTATAACGTATAACGTATAACGTATAACGTATAACCTATAACGTATAACGTATAACGTATAACGTACAACGTATAACGTATAACGTATAACGTAGAACGTATAACGTATAACGTACAACGTATAACGTAGAACGTATAACGTACAACGTAGAACGTATAACGTATGACGTATAACGTACAACGTAGCACGTATAACGTATAACGTATAACGTATAACGTATAACGTATAACGTATAATGTATAACGTTTAACGTATAACGTATAACGTACAACGTATAACGTACAACGTATAACGTAGAACGTATAACGTATAACGTACAACGTATAACGTAGAACGTATAACGTACAACGTATAACGTAGAACGTATAACGTACAACGTAGAACGTATAACGTATGACGTATAACGTACAACGTAGCACGTATAACGTATAACGTATAACGTATAACGTATAACGTATAACGTATAATGTATAACGTTTAACGTATAACGTATAACGTACAACGTATAACGTACAACGTATATCCTATAACGCATAACGTATAACGTATAACGTACAACGTATAACGTACAACGTATATCCTATAACGCATAACGTATAACGTATAACGTATATCGTATAACGTATAACGCATAACGTATAACGTATAACGTATAACGTATAACGTATAACGTATAACGTATAACGTACAACGTATAACGTAGAACGTATAACGTACAACGTAGAACGTATAACGTATAACGTATAACGTATAACGTATAACGTATAACGTATAACGTATAACGTATAACGTATAACGTATAACGTATAACGTATAACGTATAACGTATAACGTATAACCTATAACGTATAACGTATAACGTATAACGTACAACGTATAACGTATAACGTATAACGTAGAACGTATAACGTATAACGTACAACGTATAACGTAGAACGTATAACGTACAACGTAGAACGTATAACGTATGACGTATAACGTATAACGTATAACGCATAACGTATTACATATTGCGTATAACGCATAACGTATAACGTATAACGTATAACGCATAACGTATAACGTATAACGTATAACGCATAACGTATAACGTATAACGTATAACGTATAACGTATAACGTATAACGTATAACGTTTAACGTATAACGTATAACGTACAACGTATAACGTACAACGTATATCCTATAACGCATAACGTATAACGTATAACGTATATCGTATAACGTATAACGTATAACGTATAACGTATAACGTATAACGTATAACGTATAACGTATAACGTATAACGTATAACGTATAACGTATAACGTATAACGTATAACGTATAACGTATAACGTATAACGTATAACGTATAACGTATAACGTATAACGTATAACGTATAACGTATAACGTATAACGTATAACGTATAACGTATAACGTATAACGTATAACGTATAACGAATAACGTATAACGTATAACGTATAACGTATAACGTATAACGTATAACGTATAACGTATAACGTATAACGTATAACGTATAACGTATAACGTATAACGTATAACGTATAACGTATAACGTATAACGTATAACGTATAACGTATAACGCATAACGTATTACATATTGCGTATAACGCATAACGTATAACGTATAACGTATAACGCATAACGTATAACGTATAACGTATAACGCATAACGTATAACGTATAACGTATAACGTATAACGTATAACGTATAACGTATTACGTATAAACTATATCGTCTAACATATAACGCATAACGTATATCGTATAACGTATAACGTATGACGTATAACGTACAACGTAGCACGTATAACGTATAACGTAGAACGTATAACGTATAACGTATAACGTATAACGTATAACGTATAACGTATAACGTATAACGTATAACGTATAACGTATAACGTATAACGTATAACGTATAACGTATAACGTATAACGTATAACGTATAACGTATAACGTTTAACGTATAACGTATAACGTACAACGTATAACGTACAACGTATATCCTATAACGCATAACGTATAACGTATAACGTATATCGTATAACGTATAACGCATAACGTATAACGTATAACGTATAACGTATAACGTATAACGTATAACGTATAACGTATAACGTATAACGTATAACGTATAACGTATAACGTATAACGTATAACGTATAACGTATTACGTATAAACTATATCGTCTAACATATAACGCATAACGTATATCGTATAACGTATAACGTATAACGTATAACGTATAACGTATAACCTATAACGTATAACGTATAACGTATAACGTACAACGTATAACGTATAACGTATAACGTAGAACGTATAACGTATAACGTACAACGTATAACGTAGAACGTATAACGTACAACGTAGAACGTATAACGTATGACGTATAACGTACAACGTAGCACGTATAACGTATAACGTATAACGTATAACGTATAACGTATAACGTATAATGTATAACGTTTAACGTATAACGTATAACGTACAACGTATAACGTACAACGTATAACGTAGAACGTATAACGTATAACGTACAACGTATAACGTAGAACGTATAACGTACAACGTATAACGTAGAACGTATAACGTACAACGTAGAACGTATAACGTATGACGTATAACGTACAACGTAGCACGTATAACGTATAACGTATAACGTATAACGTATAACGTATAACGTATAATGTATAACGTTTAACGTATAACGTATAACGTACAACGTATAACGTACAACGTATATCCTATAACGCATAACGTATAACGTATAACGTACAACGTATAACGTACAACGTATATCCTATAACGCATAACGTATAACGTATAACGTATATCGTATAACGTATAACGCATAACGTATAACGTATAACGTATAACGTATAACGTATAACGTATAACGTATAACGTACAACGTATAACGTAGAACGTATAACGTACAACGTAGAACGTATAACGTATAACGTATAACGTATAACGTATAACGTATAACGTATAACGTATAACGTATAACGTATAACGTATAACGTATAACGTATAACGTATAACGTATAACGTATAACCTATAACGTATAACGTATAACGTATAACGTACAACGTATAACGTATAACGTATAACGTAGAACGTATAACGTATAACGTACAACGTATAACGTAGAACGTATAACGTACAACGTAGAACGTATAACGTATGACGTATAACGTACAACGTAGCACGTATAACGTATAACGTATAACGTATAACGTATAACGTATAACGTATAATGTATAACGTTTAACGTATAACGTATAACGTACAACGTATAACGTACAACGTATATCCTATAACGCATAACGTATAACGTATAACGTATATCGTATAACGTATAACGTATAACGTATAACGTATAACGTATAACGTATAACGTATAACGTATAACGTATAACGTATAAAGTATAACGTATAACGTATAACGTATAACGTATAACGTATAACGTATAACGTATAACGTATAACGTATAACGTATAACGTATAACGTATAACGCATAACGTATTACATATTGCGTATAACGCATAACGTATAACGTATAACGTATAACGCATAACGTATAACGTATAACGTATAACGCATAACGTATAACGTATAACGTATAACGTATAACGTATAACGTATAACGTATAACGTTTAACGTATAACGTATAACGTACAACGTATAACGTACAACGTATATCCTATAACGCATAACGTATAACGTATAACGTATATCGTATAACGTATAACGTATAACGTATAACGTATAACGTATAACGTATAACGTATAACGTATAACGTATAACGTATAACGTATAACGTATAACGTATAACGTATAACGTATAACGTATAACGTATAACGTATAACGTATAACGTATAACGTATAACGTATAACGTATAACGTATAACGTATAACGTATAACGTATAACGTATAACGTATAACGTATAACGTATAGCGAATAACGTATAACGTATAACGTATAACGTATAACGTATAACGTATAACGTATAACGTATAACGTATAACGTATAACGTATAACGTATAACGTATAACGTATAACGTATAACGTTTAACGTATAACGTACAACGTATAACGTATAACGTATAACGTAGAACGTATAACGTATAACGTACAACGTATAACGTAGAACGTATAACGTACAACGTAGAACGTATAACGTATGACGTATAACGTACAACGTAGCACGTATAACGTATAACGTAGAACGTATAACGTATAACGTATAACGTATAACGTATAACGTATAACGTATAACGTATAACGTATAACGTATAACGTATAACGTATAACGTATAACGTATAACGTATAACGTATAACGTATAACGTTTAACGTATAACGTATAACGTACAACGTATAACGTACAACGTATATCCTATAACGCATAACGTATAACGTATAACGTATATCGTATAACGTATAACGCATAACGTATAACGTATAACGTATAACGTATAACGTATAACGTATAACGTATAACGTATAACGTATAACGTATAACGTATAACGTATAACGTATAACGTATAACGTATAACGTATAACGTATAACGTATAACGTATTATATAACGTATAACGTAGAACGTATAACGTATAACGTATAACGTATAACGTATAACGTATAACGTATAACGTATAACGTATAACGTATAACGTATAACGTACAACGTATAACGTAGAACGTATAACGTATAACGTAGAACGTATAACGTATGACGTATAACGTATAACGTAGCACGTATAACGTATAACGTATAACGTATAACGTATAACGTATAACGTATAACGTATAACGTATAACGTATAACGTATAACGTATAACGTATAACGTATAACGTATAACGTATAACCTATAACGTATAACGTATAACGTATAACGTATAACGTATAACGTATAACGTATAACGTATAACGTATAACGTATAACGTATAACGTATAACGTATAACGTATAACGTATAACGTATAACGTATAACGTATAACGTATAACGTATAACGTATAACGTATTACGTATAAACTATATCGTCTAACATATAACGCATAACGTATATCGTATAACGTATAACGTATAACGTATAACGTATAACGTATAACGTATGATGTATAACGTATAACGTATTACATATTACATATAACGTATAACGTACAACGTATAACGTATAACGTACAACGTTTAACGTATAACGTATAACGTATAACGTATAACGTATAACGTATAACGTATAACGTATAACGTATAACGCATAACGTATTACATATTGCGTATAACGTATAACGTATAACGTATAACGTATAACGTATAACGTATAACGTATAACGTATAACGTATAACGTATAACGTATAACGTATAACGTATAACGTATAACGTATAACGTATAACGTATAACGTATAACGTATAACGTATAACGTATAACGTATAACGTATAACGTATAACGTATAACGTATAACGTATAACGTATAACGTATAACGTATAACGTATAACGTATAACGTATAACGTATAACGTATAACGTATAACGTATAACGTATAACGTATAACGTATAACGTATAACGTATAACGTATAACGTATAACGTATAACGTATAACGTATAACGTATAACGTATAACGTATAACGTATAACGTATAACGTATAACGTATAACGTATAACGTATAACGTATAACGTATAACGTATAACGTATAACGTATAACGTATAACGTATAACGTATAACGTATAACGTATAACGTATAACGTATAACGTATAACGTATAACGTATAACGTTTAACGAATAACGTATAACGTACAACGTATAACGTACAACGTATATCCTATAACGCATAACGTATAACGTATAACGTATATCGTATAACGTACAACGCATAACGTATAACGCATAACGTATAACGTATAACGTATAACGTATAACGTATAACGCATAACGTATAACGTATAACGTATAACGTATAACGTATAACGTATAACGTATAACGTATAACATATAACGTATAACGTATAATGTATAACGTTTAACGTATAACGTATAACGTACAACGTATAACGTACAACGTATATCCTATAACGCATAACGTATAACGTATAACGTATATCGTATAACGTATAACGTATAACGTATAACGTATAACGTATAACGTATATCCTATAACGCATAACGTATAACGTATAACGTATAACGTATAACGTATAACGTATAACGTATAACGTATAACGTATAACGTATAACGTATAACGTATAACGTATAACGTATAACGTATAACGTATAACGTATAACGCATAACGTATTACATATTGCGTATAACGCATAACGTATAACGTATAACGTATAACGCATAACGTATAACGTATAACGTATAACGCATAACGTATAACGTATAACGTATAACGTATAACGTATAACGTATAACGTATAACGTTTAACGTATAACGTATAACGTACAACGTATAACGTACAACGTATATCCTATAACGCATAACGTATAACGTATAACGTATATCGTATAACGTATAACGTATAACGTATAACGTATAACGTATAACGTATAACGTATAACGTATAACGTATAACGTATAACGTATAACGTATAACGTATAACGTATAACGTATAACGTATAACGTATAACGTATAACGTATAACGTATAACGTATAACGTATAACGTATAACGTATAACGTATAACGTATAACGTATAACGTATAACGTATAACGTATAACGTATAACGAATAACGTATAACGTATAACGTATAACGTATAACGTATAACGTATAACGTATAACGTATAACGTATAACGTATAACGTATAACGTATAACGTATAACGTATAACGTATAACGTTTAACGTATAACGTACAACGTATAACGTATAACGTATAACGTAGAACGTATAACGTATAACGTACAACGTATAACGTAGAACGTATAACGTACAACGTAGAACGTATAACGTATGACGTATAACGTACAACGTAGCACGTATAACGTATAACGTAGAACGTATAACGTATAACGTATAACGTATAACGTATAACGTATAACGTATAACGTATAACGTATAACGTATAACGTATAACGTATAACGTATAACGTATAACGTATAACGTATAACGTATAACGTTTAACGTATAACGTATAACGTACAACGTATAACGTACAACGTATATCCTATAACGCATAACGTATAACGTATAACGTATATCGTATAACGTATAACGCATAACGTATAACGTATAACGTATTACGTATAAACTATATCGTCTAACATATAACGCATAACGTATAACGTATAACGTATAACGTATAACGTATAACGTATAACGTATAACGTATAACGTATAATGTATAACGTTTAACGTATAACGTATAACGTACAACGTATAACGTACAACGTATATCCTATAACGCATAACGTATAACGTATAACGTATATCGTATAACGTATAACGTATAACGTATAACGTATAACGTATAACGTATAACGTATATCCTATAACGCATAACGTATAACGTATAACGTATAACGTATAACGTATAACGTATAACGTATAACGTATAACGTATAACGTATAACGTATAACGTATAACGTATAACGTATAACGTATAACGTATAACGTATAACGTATAACGTATAACGTGTAACGTATAACGTATAACGTATAACGTATAACGTATAACGTATATCCTATAACGCATAACGTATATCCTGTAACGCATAACGTATAGCGTATAACGCATAACGTATACCGTATAACGTATAACGTGTAACGTATAACGTATAGCGTATAACGCATAACGTATACCGTATAACGTATAACGTGTAACGTATAACGTATAACGTATAACGTATAACGTATAACGTATAACGTATAATGTATAACGTATAACGTATAACGTATAACGTATAACGTATAAGGTATAACGTATAACGTATAACGTATAACGTACAACGTATAACGTATAACGTATAACGCATAACGTATAACGCATAACGTATAACGTATAACGTGTAACGTATCACGTATAGCGTATAACGAATAACGTATTACATATTACATATAACGTATAACGTACAACGTATAACGTATAACATATAACGTCTAACGCTTAACGTATAACGTATAACGTATAACGTATGACGTATAACGTACAACGTATAACGTATAACGTATATCCTATAACGCATAACGTATATCCTGTAACGCATAACGTATAGCGTATAACGCATAACGTATACCGTATAACGTATAACGTGTAACGTATAACGTATAACGTATAACGTATAACGTATAACGTATAACGTATAATGTATAACGTATAACGTATAACGTATAACGTATAACGTGTAACGTGTAACGTCTAACGTATAACGTATAACGTATAACGTATAACGTATAACGTATAACATATAACGTATAACGTATAACGTATAACGTGTAACGTATAACGTATAACGTATAACGTATAACGTATAACGTATAACGTATAACGTATAACGTATTACGTATAAACTATATCGTCTAACATATAACGCATAACGTATATCGTATAACGTATATCGTATAACGTATAACATATAACGTATAACGTATAACGTATTACATATTACATATAACGTATAACGTATAACGTATAACGTATAACGTATAACGTATAACGTATAACGTGTAACGTGTAACGTATAACGTATAACGTTTAACGTATAACATATAACGTATAACGTATAACGTATAACGTACAACGTATATACTATAACGCATAACGTATAACGTATAACGTATATCGTATGACGTATAACGTATAACGTATAACGTATAACGTATAACGTATAACGTATAACGTAAAACGTATAACGTATAACGTATAAAGTATAACGTATAACGTATAACGTATAACGTATAACGCATAACGTATAACGTATAACGTGTAACGTATAACGTATAGCGTATAACGTATAACGTAATACATATTACATATAACGTATAACGTACAACGTATAACGTACAACATATAACGTCTAACGTTTAACGTATAACGTATAACGTATAACGTATAACGTATAGGGTATAACGCATATCGTATACCGTATAACGTATAACGTATAACGTATAACGTATAACGCATAAAGTATAACGTATAACGTATAACGTATAACGTATAACGTATAACGTATAACGTATAACGTATAACGTATAACGTATAACGTATAACGTATAACGTATAACGTATAACGTATAACGTATAACGTATAACGTATAACGTATAACGTATAACGTATAACGTAGAACGTATAACGTATAACGTGTAACGTATAACGTATAACGTATAACGTATAACGTATAACGTATAACGTATAACGTATAACGTATAACGTATAACGTATAACGTATAACGTATAACGTATAACGTATAACATATAACGTATAACGTATAACGTATAACGTATAACGTATAACGTATAACGTATAACGTATAACGTATAACGTATAACGTATAACGTTTAACGAATAACGTATAACGTACAACGTATAACGTACAACGTATATCCTATAACGCATAACGTATAACGTATAACGTATATCGTATAACGTACAACGCATAACGTATAACGCATAACGTATAACGTATAACGTATAACGTATAACGTATAACGCATAACGTATAACGTATAACGTATAACGTATAACGTATAACGTATAACGTATAACGTATAACGTATAATGTATAACGTTTAACGTATAACGTATAACGTACAACGTATAACGTACAACGTATATCCTATAACGCATAACGTATAACGTATAACGTATATCGTATAACGTATAACGTATAACGTATAACGTATAACGTATAACGTATATCCTATAACGCATAACGTATAACGTATAACGTATAACGTATAACGTATAACGTATAACGTATAACGTATAACGTATAACGTATAACGTATAACGTATAACGTATAACGTATAACGTATAACGTATAACGTATAACGTATAACGTATAACGTGTAACGTACAACGTATAACGTGTAACGTCTAACGTATAACGTATAACGTATAACGTATAACGTATAACGTATAACGTATAATGTATAACGTTTAACGTATAACGTATAACGTACAACGTATAACGTACAACGTATATCCTATAACGCATAACGTATAACGTATAACGTATATCGTATAACGTATAACGTATAACGTATAACGTATAACGTATAACGTATATCCTATAACGCATAACGTATAACGTATAACGTATAACGTATAACGTATAACGTATAACGTATAACGTATAACGTATAACGTATAACGTATAACGTATAACGTATAACGTATAACGTATAACGTATAACGTATAACGTATAACGTATAACGTATAACGTATAACGTATAACGTATAACGTGTAACGTACAACGTATAACGTGTAACGTCTAACGTATAACGTATAACGTATAACGTAAAACGTATAACGTATAACGTATAACGTATAACGTATAACGTATAACGTATAACGTATAACGTATAACGTATAACGTGTAACGTATAACGTATAACGTATAACGTATAACGTATAACGTATAACGTATAACGTATAACGTATAACGTATAACGTATAACGTATAACGTATAACGTATAACGTATTACGTATAAACTATATCGTCTAACATATAACGCATAACGTATATCGTATAACGTATAACGTATAACGTATAACGTATAACGTATAACGTATAACGTATTACATATTACATATAACGTATAACGTATAACGTATATCGTATAACGTATAACGTATAACGTATAACGTATAACGTATAACGTATATCCTATAACGCATAACGTATAACGTATAACGTATAACGTATAACGTATAACGTATAACGTATAACGTATAACGTATAACGTATAACGTATAACGTATAACGTATAACGTATAACGTATAACGTATAACGTATAACGTATAACGTATAACGTATAACGTATAACGTATAACGTATAACGTATAACGTATAACGTATAACGTGTAACGTACAACGTATAACGTGTAACGTCTAACGTATAACGTATAACGTATAACGTATAACGTATAACGTATAACGTATAACGTATAACGTATAACGTATAACGTATAACGTATAACGTGTAACGTATAACGTATAACGTATAACGTATAAAGTATAACGTATAACGTATAACGTATAACGTATAACGTATTACGTATAAACTATATCGTCTAACATATAACGCATATCGTATATCGTATAACATATAACGTATAACGTATAACGTATAACGTATAACGTATTAAATATTACATATAACGTATAACGTACAACGTATAACGTATAACATATAACGTCTAACGCTCAACGTATAACGTATAACGTATAACGTATGACGTATAACGTACAACGTATAACGTATAACGTATATCCTATAACGCATATCGTATATCCTGTAACGCATAACGTATAGCGTATAACGCATAACGTATACCGTATAACGTATAACGTATAACGTATAACGTATAACGTATAACGTATAACGTATAACGTATAACGTATAACGTATAACGTATAACGTATAACGTATAACGTATAACGTATAACGTAGAACGTATAACGTATAACGTACAACGTATAACGTAGAACGTATAACGTATAACGTAGAACGTATAACGTATGACGTATAACGTACAACGTAGCACGTATAACGTATAACGTATAACGTATAACGTATAACGTATAACGTATAACGTATAACGTATAACGTATAACGTATAACGTATAACGTATAACGTATAACGTATAACGTATAACGTATAACGTATAACGTATAACGTATAACGTATAACGTAGAACGTATAACGTATAACGTACAACGTATATCCCATAACGCATAACGTATAACGTATAACGTATATCGTATAACGTATAACGCATAACGTATAACGTATAACGTATAACGTATAACGTATAACGTATAACGTATAACGTATAACGTAAAACGTATAACGTATAACGTATAACGTATAACGTATAACGTATGACGTATAACGTATAACGTATAATGTATAACGTATAACGTATAACGTATAACGTTTAACGTATAACGTATAACGTACAACGTATAAAGTACAACGTATATCCTATAACGCATAACGTATAACGTATAACGTATATCGTATAACGTATAACGCATAACGTATAACGTATAACGTATAACGTATAAGGTATAACGTATAACGTATAACGTATAACGTACAACGTATAACGTATAACGTATAACGCATAACGCATAACGTATAACGCATAACGTATAACGTATAACGTGTAACGTATCACGTATAGCGTATAACGAATAACGTATTACATATTACATATAACGTATAATGTACAACGTATAACGTATAACATATAACGTCTAACGCTTAACGTATAACGTATAACGTATAACGTATGACGTATAACGTACAACGTATAACGTATAACGTATATCCTATAACGCATAACGTATATCCTGTAACGCATAACGTATAGCGTATAACGCATAACGTATACCGTATAACGTATAACGTATAACGTATAACGTATAACGTATAACGTATAACGTATAACGTATAACGTATAACGTACAACGTATAACGTATAACGTATAACGTATGACGTATCACGTATAAGGTATGACCTATAACGTATAAAGTACAACGTATATCCTATAACGCATAACGTATAACGTATAACGTATATCGTATAACGTATAACGCATAACGTATAACGTATAACGTATAACGTATAACGTATAACGTATAACGTATAACGTATAACGTATAACGTATAACGTATAACGTATAACGTATAACGTATAACGTATAACGTATAACGTGTAACGTGTAACGTCTAACGTATAACTTATAACGTATAACGTATAACGTATAACGTATAACGTATAACGTATAACGTATAACGTATAATGTATAACGTATAACGTATAACGTATAACGTTTAACGTATAACGTATAACGTACAACGTATAAAGTACAACGTATATCCTATAACGCACAACGTATAACGTATAACGTATATCGTATAACGTATAACGCATAACGTATAACGTATAACGTATAACGTATAAGGTATAACGTATAACGTATAACGTATAACGTACAACGTATAACGTATAACGTATAACGCATAACGTATAACGCATAACGTATAACGTATAACGTGTAACGTATCACGTATAGCGTATAACGAATAACGTATTACATATTACATATAACGTATAAAGTACAACGTATAACGTATAACATATAACGCCTAACGCTTAACGTATAACGTATAACGTATAACGTATGACGTATAACGTACAACGTATAACGTATAACGTATATCCTATAACGCATAACGTATAACGTATAACGTATATCGTATAACGTATAACGGATAACGTATAACGTATAACGTATAACGTATAAGGTATAACGTATAACGTATAACGTGTAACGTACAACGTATAACGTATAACGTATAACGCATAACGTATAACGCATAACGTATAACGTATAACGTGTAACGTATCACGTATAGCGTATAACGAATAACGTATTACATATTACATATAACGTATAACGTACAACGTATAACGTATAACATATAACGTCTAACGCTTAACGTATAACGTATAACGTATAACGTATGACGTATAACGTACAACGTATAACGTATAACGTATATCCTATAACGCATAACGTATATCCTGTAACGCATAACGTATAGCGTATAACGCATAACGTATACCGTATAACGTATAACGTGTAACGTATAACGTATAACGTATAACGTATAACGTATAACGTATAACGTATAATGTATAACGTATAACGTATAACGTATAACGTATAACGTGTAACGTGTAACGTCTAACGTATAACGTATAACGTATAACGTATAACGTATAACGTATAACGTATAACGTATAACGTATAACGTATAACGTGTAACGTATAACGTATAACGTATAACGTATAACGTATAACGTATAACGTATAACGTATAACGTATTACGTATAAACTATATCGTCTAACATATAACGCATAACGTATATCGTATAACGTATAACGTATAACGTATAACGTGTAACGTACAACGTATAACGTGTAACGTCTAACGTATAACGTATAACGTATAACGTATAACGTATAACGTATAACGTATAACGTATAACGTATAACGTATAACGTATAACGTATAACGTATAACGTATAACGTATAACGTATAACGTATAACGTATAACGTATAACGTATAACGTACAACGTATATACTATAACGCATAACGTATAACGTATAACGTATATCGTATGACGTATAACGTATAACGTATAACGTATAACGTATAACGTATAACGTATAACGTATAACGTATAACGTATAACGTATAAAGTATAACGTATAACGTATAACGTATAACGTATAACGTATAACGTATAACGTATAACGTGTAACGTACAACGTATAACGTGTAACGTCTAACGTATAACGTATAACGTATAACGTAAAACGTATAACGTATAACGTATAACGTATAACGTATAACGTATAACGTATAACGTATAACGTATAACGTATAACGTATAACGTATAACGTATAACGTATAACGTATAACGTATAACGTATAACGTATAACGTATAACGTATAACGTATAACGTATAACGTATAACGTATAACGTATAACGTGTAACGTACAACGTATAACGTGTAACGTCTAACGTATAACGTATAACGTATAACGTAAAACGTATAACGTATAACGTATAACGTATAACGTATAACGTATAACGTATAACGTATAACGTATAACGTGTAACGTATAACGTATAACGTATAACGTATAACGTATAACGTATAACGTATAACGTATAACGTATAACGTATAACGTATAACGTATAACGTATAACGTATAACGTATTACGTATAAACTATATCGTCTAACATATAACGCATAACGTATATCGTATAACGTATAACGTATAACGTATAACGTATAACGTATAACGTATAACGTATTACATATTACATATAACGTATAACGTATAACGTATATCGTATAACGTATAACGTATAACGTATAACGTATAACGTATAACGTATATCCTATAACGCATAACGTATAACGTATAACGTATAACGTATAACGTATAACGTATAACGTATAACGTATAACGTATAACGTATAACGTATAACGTATAACGTATAACGTATAACGTATAACGTATAACGTATAACGTATAACGTATAACGTATAACGTATAACGTATAACGTATAACGTATAACGTATAACGTGTAACGTACAACGTATAACGTGTAACGTCTAACGTATAACGTATAACGTATAACGTATAACGTATAACGTATAACGTATAACGTATAACGTATAACGTATAACGTATAACGTATAACGTGTAACGTATAACGTATAACGTATAACGTATAAAGTATAACGTATAACGTATAACGTATAACGTATAACGTATTACGTATAAACTATATCGTCTAACATATAACGCATATCGTATATCGTATAACATATAACGTATAACGTATAACGTATAACGTATAACGTATTAAATATTACATATAACGTATAACGTACAACGTATAACGTATAACATATAACGTCTAACGCTCAACGTATAACGTATAACGTATAACGTATGACGTATAACGTACAACGTATAACGTATAACGTATATCCTATAACGCATATCGTATATCCTGTAACGCATAACGTATAGCGTATAACGCATAACGTATACCGTATAACGTATAACGTATAACGTATAACGTATAACGTATAACGTATAACGTATAACGTATAACGTATAACGTATAACGTATAACGTATAACGTATAACGTATAACGTATAACGTAGAACGTATAACGTATAACGTACAACGTATAACGTAGAACGTATGACGTATAACGTACAACGTAGCACGTATAACGTATAACGTATAACGTATAACGTATAACGTATAACGTATAACGTATAACGTATAACGTATAACGTATAACGTATAACGTATAACGTATAACGTATAACGTATAACGTATAACGTATAACGTATAACGTATAACGTATAACGTAGAACGTATAACGTATAACGTACAACGTATATCCTATAACGCATAACGTATAACGTATAACGTATATCGTATAACGTATAACGCATAACGTATAACGTATAACGTATAACGTATAACGTATAACGTATAACGTATAACGTATAACGTAAAACGTATAACGTATAACGTATAACGTATAACGTATAACGTATGACGTATAACGTATAACGTATAATGTATAACGTATAACGTATAACGTATAACGTTTAACGTATAACGTATAACGTACAACGTATAAAGTACAACGTATATCCTATAACGCATAACGTATAACGTATAACGTATATCGTATAACGTATAACGCATAACGTATAACGTATAACGTATAACGTATAAGGTATAACGTATAACGTATAACGTATAACGTACAACGTATAACGTATAACGTATAACGCATAACGCATAACGTATAACGCATAACGTATAACGTATAACGTGTAACGTATCACGTATAGCGTATAACGAATAACGTATTACATATTACATATAACGTATAATGTACAACGTATAACGTATAACATATAACGTCTAACGCTTAACGTATAACGTATAACGTATAACGTATGACGTATAACGTACAACGTATAACGTATAACGTATATCCTATAACGCATAACGTATATCCTGTAACGCATAACGTATAGCGTATAACGCATAACGTATACCGTATAACGTATAACGTATAACGTATAACGTATAACGTATAACGTATAACGTATAACGTATAACGTATAACGTACAACGTATAACGTATAACGTATAACGTATGACGTATCACGTATAAGGTATGACCTATAACGTATAAAGTACAACGTATATCCTATAACGCATAACGTATAACGTATAACGTATATCGTATAACGTATGACGCATAACGTATAACGTATAACGTATAACGTATAACGTATAACGTATAACGTATAACGTATAACGTATAACGTATAACGTATAACGTATAACGTATAACGTATAACGTATAACGTATAACGTGTAACGTGTAACGACTAACGTATAACTTATAACGTATAACGTATAACGTATAACGTATAACGTATAACGTATAACGTATAACGTATAATGTATAACGTATAACGTATAACGTATAACGTTTAACGTATAACGTATAACGTACAACGTATAAAGTACAACGTATATCCTATAACGCACAACGTATAACGTATAACGTATATCGTATAACGTATAACGCATAACGTATAACGTATAACGTATAACGTATAAGGTATAACGTATAACGTATAACGTATAACGTACAACGTATAACGTATAACGTATAACGCATAACGTATAACGCATAACGTATAACGTATAACGTGTAACGTATCACGTATAGCGTATAACGAATAACGTATTACATATTACATATAACGTATAAAGTACAACGTATAACGTATAACATATAACGCCTAACGCTTAACGTATAACGTATAACGTATAACGTATGACGTATAACGTACAACGTATAACGTATAACGTATATCCTATAACGCATAACGTATAACGTATAACGTATATCGTATAACGTATAACGGATAACGTATAACGTATAACGTATAACGTATAAGGTATAACGTATAACGTATAACGTGTAACGTACAACGTATAACGTATAACGTATAACGCATAACGTATAACGCATAACGTATAACGTATAACGTGTAACGTATCACGTATAGCGTATAACGAATAACGTATTACATATTACATATAACGTATAACGTACAACGTATAACGTATAACATATAACGTCTAACGCTTAACGTATAACGTATAACGTATAACGTATGACGTATAACGTACAACGTATAACGTATAACGTATATCCTATAACGCATAACGTATATCCTGTAACGCATAACGTATAGCGTATAACGCATAACGTATACCGTATAACGTATAACGTGTAACGTATAACGTATAACGTATAACGTATAACGTATAACGTATAACGATTAACGTATAACGTATAACGTATAACATATAACGTATAACGTATAACGTATAACGTACAACGTATATACTATAACGCATAACGTATAACGTATAACGTATATCGTATGACGTATAACGTATAACGTATAACGTATAACGTATAACGTATAACGTATAACGTATAACGTATAACGTATAACGTATAAAGTATAACGTATAACGTATAACGTATAACGTATAACGCATAACGTATAACGTATAACGTGTAACGTATAACGTATAGCGTATAACGTATAACGTAATACATATTACATATAACGTATAACGTACAACGTATAACGTACAACATATAACGTCTAACGTTTAACGTATAACGTATAACGTATAACGTATAACGTATAACGTATAACGTATAGGGTATAACGCATATCGTATACCGTATAACGTATAACGTATAACGTATAACGTATAACGCATAAAGTATAACGTATAACGTATAACGTATAACGTATAACGTATAACGTATAACGTATAACGTATAACGTATAACGTATAACGTATAACGTATAACGTATAACGTAGAACGTAGAACGTATAACGTATAACGTATAACGTATAACGTATAACGTATAACGTAGAACGTGTAACGTATAACGTGTAACGTATAACGTATAACGTATAACGTATAACGTATAACGTATAACGTATAACGTATAACGTATAACGTATAACGTATAACGTATAACGTATAACGTATAGCGTATAACGTATAACGTATAACGTATAACGTATAACGTATAACGTATAACGTAGAACGTAGAACGTAGAACGTAGAACGTAGAACGTAGAACGTAGAACCTATAACGTATAACGTATAACGTAGAACGTAGAACGTAGAACGTATAACGTATAACGTATAACGTACAACGTATATACTATAACGCATAACGTATATCCTGTAACGCATAACGTATAGCGTATAACGCATAACGTATACCGTATAACGTATAACGTGTAACGTATAACGTATAACGTATAACGTATAACGTATAACGTATAACGTATAACGTATAACGTATAACGTATAACGTATAACGTATGACGTAGCACGTATAAGGTATGACCTATAACGTATACCGTATAACGTATAACGTATAACGTATAACGTATAACGTATAACGTATAACGTATAACGTATAATGTATAACGTATAACGTATAACGTATAACGTATAACGTGTAACGTGTAACGTCTAACGTATAACGTATAACGTATAACGTATAACGTATAACGTATAACGTATAACGTATAACGTATAACGTATAACGTGTAACGTATAACGTATAACGTATAACGTATAACGTATAACGTATAACGTATAACGTATAACGTATAACGTATTACGTATAAACTATATCGTCTAACATATAACGCATAACGTATATCGTATAACGTATAACGTATAACGTATAACGTATAACGTATAACGTATAACGTATAACGTATTACATATTACATATAACGTATAACGTATAACATATAACGTATAACGTATAACGTATAACGTATAACGTGTAACGTGTAACGTATAACGTATAACGTATAACGTATAACATATAACGTATAACGTATAACGTATAACGTAAAACGTATAACGTATAACGTATAACGTATAACGTATTACGTATAAACTATATCGTCTAACATATAACGCATAACGTATATCGTATAACATATAACGTATAACGTATAACGTATAACGTATAACGTATAAAATATTACATATAACGTATAACGTATAACGTATAAAATATTACATATAACGTATAACGTACAACGTATAACGTATAACATATAACGTCTAACGCTTAACGTATAACGTATAACGTATAACGTATAACGTATAACGTATAACGTATAACGTATAACGTATAACGTATAACGTATAACGTATAACGTATAACGTAGAACGTACATCGTATAACGTACAACGTATATCCTATAACGCATAACGTATAACGTATAACGTATAACGTATAACGTATGACGTATCACGTATAAGGTATGACCTATAACGTATACCGTATAACGTATAACGTATAACGTATAACGTATAACGTATAACGTATAACGTATAACGTATAACGTATAACGTATAACGTATAACGTATAACGTATAACGTATAACGTATAACGTATAACGTAGAACGTAGAACGTAGAACGTAGAACGTATAACGTATAACGTATAACGTATAACGTATAACGTATAACGTATAACGTATAACGTATAACGTATAACGTATAACGTATAACGTATAACGTATAACGTATAACGTATAACGTATAACGTATAACGTATAACGTATAACGTATAACGTATAACGTAGAACGTACATCGTATAACGTACAACGTATAACGTATAACGTACAACGTATAACGTACAACGTATATCCTATAACGCATAACGTATAACGTATAACGTATAACGTATAACGTATAACGTATAACGTATAACGTATAACGTATAACGTATAACGTATAACGTATAACGTATAACGTATAATGTATAACGTATAACGTATAACGTATAACGTATAACGCATAACGTATAACGTATAACGTGTAACGTATAACGTATAGCGTATAACGTATAACGTAATACATATTACATATAACGTATAACGTACAACGTATAACGTACAACATATAACGTCGAACGTTTAACGTATAACGTATAACGTATAACGTATAACGTAGAACGTAGAACGTATAACGTATAACGTATAACGTATAACGTATAACGCATAACGTATAACGTATAACGTATAACGTATAACGTACAACGTATAACGTACAACGTATATACTATAACGCATAACGTATAACGTATAACGTATATCGTATGACGTATAACGTATAACGTATAACGTATATCGTATGACGTATAACGTATAACGTATAACGTATAACGTATAACGTATAACGTATAACGTATAACGTATAACGTATAAAGTATAACGTATAACGTATAACGTATAACGTATAACGTATAACGTATAACGTATAACGTATAACGTAGAACGTATAACGTATAACGTGTAACGTATAACGTATAACGTATAACGTATAACGTATAACGTATAACGTATAACGTATAACGTATAACGTATAACGTATAACGTATAACGTATAACGTATAACGTATAACGTATAGCGTATAACGTATAACGTATAACGTATAACGTATAACGTATAACGTATAACGTAGAACGTAGAACGTAGAACGTAGAACGTAGAACGTAGAACGCATAACGTATAACGTATAACGTATAACGTAGAACATAGAACGTAGAACGTATAACGTATAACGTATAACGTATAACGTATAACGTATAACGTATAACGTATAACGTATAACGTATAACGTATAACGTATAACGTATAACGTATAACGTATAACGTATAACGTATAACGTATAACGTATAACGTATAACGTATTACGTATAACGTATAAGGTATAACGTATAACGTATAACGTATAACGTATAACGTATAACGTATAACGTATAACGTATAACGTATAACGTATAACGTATAACGTATAACGTATAACGTATAACGTATAACGTATAACGTATGACGTATCACGTATAAGGTATGACCTATAACGTATACCGTATAACGTATAACGTATAACGTATAACGTATAACCTATAACGTATAACGTATAACGTATAACGTATAACGTATAACGTATAACGTATAACGTGTAACGTGTAACGTCTAACGTATAACGTATAACGTATAACGTATAACGTATAACGTATAACTTATAACGTATAACGTATAACGTATAACGTGTAACGTATAACGTATAACGTATAACGTATAACGTATAACGTATAACGTATAACGTATAACGTATTACGTATAAACTATATCGTCTAACATATAACGCATAACGTATATCGTATAACGTATAACGTATAACGTATAACGTATAACGTATAACGTATAACGTATAACGTATTACATATTACATATAACGTATAACGTATAACGTATAACGTATAACGTATAACGTATAACGTGTAACGTGTAACGTATAACGTATAACGTATAACGTATAACATATAACGTATAACGTATAACGTATAACGTAAAACGTATAACGTATAACGTATAACGTGTAACGTATTACGTATAAACTATATCGTCTAACATATAACGCATAACGTATATCGTATAACATATAACGTATAACGTATAACGTATAACGTATAACGTATTAAATATTACATATAACGTATAACGTACAACGTATAACGTATAACGTATAACGTGTAACGTTTAACGTATAACGTATAACGTATAACGTATAACGTATAACGTATAACGTATAACGTATAACGTATAACGTATAACGTATAACGTATAACGTATAACGTATAACGTATAACGTATAACGTATAACGTATAACGTATAACGTATAACGTATAACGTATAACGTATAACGTATAACGTATAACGTATAACGTATAACGTATAACGTATAACGTATAACGTATAACGTATAACGTATAACGTATAACGTATAACGTATAACGTATAACGTAGAACGTAGAACGTATAACGTATAACGTAGAACGTATAACGTAGAACGTAGAACGTAGAACGTATAACGTATAACGTATAACGTATAACGTATAACGTATAACGTATAACGTATAACGTATAACGTATAACGTATAACGTATAACGTATAACGTATAACGTATAACGTATAACGTATAACGTATAACGTATAACCTATAACGTATAACGTATAACGTATAACGTATAACGTATAACGTATAACGTATAACGTATATCGTATAACGTATAACGTATAACGTATAACGTATAACGTATAACGTATAACGTACAACGTATAACGTATAACGTATAACGTATGACGTATCACGTATAAGGTATGACCTATAACGTATAAAGTACAACGTATATCCTATAACGCATAACGTATAACGTATAACGTATATCGTATAACGTATAACGCATAACGTATAACGTGTAACGTATAACGTATAACGTATAACGTATAACGTATAACGTATAACGTATAACGTATAACGTATAACGTATAACGTATAACGTATAACGTATAACGTATAACGTATAACGTGTAACGTGTAACGTCTAACGTATAACTTATAACGTATAACGTATAACGTATAACGTATAACGTATAACGTATAACGTATAACTTATAATGTATAACGTATAACGTATAACGTATAACGTTTAACGTATAACGTATAACGTACAACGTATAAAGTACAACGTATATCCTATAACGCACAACGTATAACGTATAACGTATATCGTATAACGTATAACGCATAACGTATAACGTATAACGTATAACGTATAAGGTATAACGTATAACGTATAACGTATAACGTACAACGTATAACGTATAACGTATAACGCATAACGTATAACGCATAACGTATAACGTATAACGTGTAACGTATCACGTATAGCGTATAACGAATAACGTATTACATATTACATATAACGTATAAAGTACAACGTATAACGTATAACATATAACGCCTAACGCTTAACGTATAACGTATAACGTATAACGTATGACGTATAACGTACAACGTATAACGTATAACGTATATCCTATAACGCATAACGTATAACGTATAACGTATATCGTATAACGTATAACGGATAACGTATAACGTATAACGTATAACGTATAAGGTATAACGTATAACGTATAACGTATAACGTACAACGTATAACGTATAACGTATAACGCATAACGTATAACGCATATCGTATAACGTATAACGTGTAACGTATCACGTATAGCGTATAACGAATAACGTATTACATATTACATATAACGTATAACGTACAACGTATAACGTATAACATATAACGTCTAACGCTTAACGTATAACGTATAACGTATAACGTATGACGTATAACGTACAACGTATAACGTATAACGTATATCCTATAACGCATAACGTATATCCTGTAACGCATAACGTATAGCGTATAACGCATAACGTATACCGTATAACGTATAACGTGTAACGTATAACGTATAACGTATAACGTATAACGTATAACGTATAACGTATAATGTATAACGTATAACGTATAACGTATAACGTATAACGTGTAACGTGTAACGTCTAACGTATAACGTATAACGTATAACGTATAACGTATAACGTATAACGTATAACGTATAACGTATAACGTATAACGTGTAACGTATAACGTATAACGTATAACGTATAACGTATAACGTATAACGTATAACGTATAACGTATTACGTATAAACTATATCGTCTAACATATAACGCATAACGTATATCGTATAACGTATAACGTATAACGTATAACGTATAACGTAGAACGTATAACGTATAACGTACAACGTATAACGTAGAACGTATAACGTATAACGTAGAACGTATAACGTATGACGTATAACGTATAACGTAGCACGTATAACATATAACGTATAACGTATAACGTATAACGTATAACGTATAACGTATAACGTATAACGTATAACGTATAACGTATAACGTATAACGTATAACGTATAACGTATAACGTATAACCTATAACGTATAACGTATAACGTATAACGTATAACGTATAACGTATAACGTATAACGTATAACGTATAACGTATAACGTATAACGTATAACGTATAACGTATAACGTATAACGTATAACGTATAACGTATAACGTATAACGTATAACGTATAACGTATTACGTATAAACTATATCGTCTAACATATAACGCATAACGTATATCGTATAACGTATAACGTATAACGTATAACGTATAACGTATGATGTATAACGTATAACGTATTACATATTACATATAACGTATAACGTACAACGTATAACGTATAACGTACAACGTATAACGTATAACATATAACGTCTAACGTTTAACGTATAACGTATAACGTATAACGTATAACGTATAACGTATAACGTATAACGTATAACGTATAACGTATAACGTATAACGTATAACGTATAACGTATAACGCATAACGTATTACATATTGCGTATAACGTATAACGTATAACGTATAACGTATAACGTATAACGTATAACGTATAACGTATAACGTATAACGTATAACGTATAACGTATAACGTATAACGTATAACGTATAACGTATAACGTATAACGTTTAACGAATAACGTATAACGTACAACGTATAACGTACAACGTATATCCTATAACGCATAACGTATAACGTATAACGTATATCGTATAACGTACAACGCATAACGTATAACGCATAACGTATAACGTATAACGTATAACGTATAACGTATAACGCATAACGTATAACGTATAACGTATAACGTATAACGTATAACGTATAACGTATAACGTATAACGTATAACGTATAACGTATAATGTATAACGTTTAACGTATAACGTATAACGTACAACGTATAACGTACAACGTATATCCTATAACGCATAACGTATAACGTATAACGTATATCGTATAACGTATAACGTATAACGTATAACGTATAACGTATAACGTATATCCTATAACGCATAACGTATAACGTATAACGTATAACGTATAACGTATAACGTATAACGTATAACGTATAACGTATAACGTATAACGTATAACGTATAACGTATAACGTATAACGTATAACGTATAACGTATAACGTATAACGTATAACGTATAACGTATAACGTATAACGTATAACGTGTAACGTACAACGTATAACGTGTAACGTCTAACGTATAACGTATAACGTATAACGTATAACGTATAACGTATAACGTATAACGTATAACGTATAACGTATAACGTATAACGTATAACGTATAACGTATAACGTGTAACGTATAACGTATAACGTATAACGTATAACGTATAACGTATAACGTATAACGTATAACGTATAACGTATAACGTATAACGTATTACGTATAAACTATATCGTCTAACATATAACGCATAACGTATATCGTATAACGTATAACGTATAACGTATAACGTATAACGTATAACGTATAACGTATAACGTATAACGTATAACGTATAACGTATAACGTATAACGTATAACGTATAACGTATAACGTATAACGTATAACGTATAACGTATAACGTATAACGTATAACGTATAACGTATAACGTATAACGTATAACGTATAACGTGTAACGTACAACGTATAACGTGTAACGTCTAACGTATAACGTATAACGTATAACGTATAACGTATAACGTATAACGTATAACGTATAACGTATAACGTATAACGTATAACGTATAACGTGTAACGTATAACGTATAACGTATAACGTATAAAGTATAACGTATAACGTATAACGTATAACGTATAACGTATTACGTATAAACTATATCGTCTAACATATAACGCATAACGTATATCGTATAACATATAACGTATAACGTATAACGTATAACGTATAACGTATTAAATATTACATATAACGTATAACGTACAACGTATAACGTATAACATATAACGTCTAACGCTTAACGTATAACGTATAACGTATAACGTATGACGTATAACGTACAACGTATAACGTATAACGTATATCCTATAACGCATATCGTATATCCTGTAACGCATAACGTATAGCGTATAACGCATAACGTATACCGTATAACGTATAACGTATAACGTATAACGTATAACGTATAACGTATAACGTATAACGTATAACGTATAACGTATAACGTATAACGTATAACGTATAACGTATAACGTATAACGTATAACGTAGAACGTATAACGTATAACGTACAACGTATAACGTAGAACGTATAACGTATAACGTAGAACGTATAACGTATGACGTATAACGTACAACGTAGCACGTATAACGTATAACGTATAACGTATAACGTATAACGTATAACGTATAACGTATAACGTATAACGTATAACGTATAACGTATAACGTATAACGTATAACGTATAACGTATAACGTATAACGTATAACGTATAACGTATAACGTATAACGTATAACGTACAACGTATATCCTATAACGCATAACGTATAACGTATAACGTATATCGTATAACGTATAACGCATAACGTATAACGTATAACGTATAACGTATAACGTATAACGTATAACGTATAACGTATAACGTAAAACGTATAACGTATAACGTATAACGTATAACGTATAACGTATGACGTATAACGTATAACGTATAATGTATAACGTATAACGTATAACGTATAACGTTTAACGTATAACGTATAACGTACAACGTATAAAGTACAACGTATATCCTATAACGCATAACGTATAACGTATAACGTATATCGTATAACGTATAACGCATAACGTATAACGTATAACGTATAACGTATAAGGTATAACGTATAACGTATAACGTATAACGTACAACGTATAACGTATAACGTATAACGCATAACGTATAACGCATAACGTATAACGTATAACGTGTAACGTATCACGTATAGCGTATAACGAATAACGTATTACATATTACATATAACGTATAATGTACAACGTATAACGTATAACATATAACGTCTAACGCTTAACGTATAACGTATAACGTATAACGTATAACGTATGACGTATAACGTACAACGTATAACGTATAACGTATATCCTATAACGCATAACGTATATCCTGTAACGCATAACGTATAGCGTATAACGCATAACGTATACCGTATAACGTATAACGTATAACGTATAACGTATAACGTATAACGTATAACGTATAACGTATAACGTATAACGTACAACGTATAACGTATAACGTATAACGTATGACGTATCACGTATAAGGTATGACCTATAACGTATAACGTATAACGTATAACGTATAACGTATAACGTATAACGTATAACGTATAACGTATAACGTATAACGTATAACGTATAACGTGTAACGTGTAACGTCTAACGTATAACTTATAACGTATAACGTATAACGTATAACGTATAACGTATAACGTATAACGTATAACGTATAATGTATAACGTATAACGTATAACGTATAACGTTTAACGTATAACGTATAACGTACAACGTATAAAGTACAACGTATATCCTATAACGCACAACGTATAACGTATAACGTATATCGTATAACGTATAACGCATAACGTATAACGTATAACGTATAACGTATAAGGTATAACGTATAACGTATAACGTATAACGTACAACGTATAACGTATAACGTATAACGCATAACGTATAACGCATAACGTATAACGTATAACGTGTAACGTATCACGTATAGCGTATAACGAATAACGTATTACATATTACATATAACGTATAAAGTACAACGTATAACGTATAACATATAACGCCTAACGCTTAACGTATAACGTATAACGTATAACGTATGACGTATAACGTACAACGTATAACGTATAACGTATATCCTATAACGCATAACGTATAACGTATAACGTATATCGTATAACGTATAACGGATAACGTATAACGTATAACGTATAACGTATAAGGTATAACGTATAACGTATAACGTATAACGTACAACGTATAACGTATAACGTATAACGCATAACGTATAACGCATAACGTATAACGTATAACGTGTAACGTATCACGTATAGCGTATAACGAATAACGTATTACATATTACATATAACGTATAACGTACAACGTATAACGTATAACATATAACGTCTAACGCTTAACGTATAACGTATAACGTATAACGTATGACGTATAACGTACAACGTATAACGTATAACGTATATCCTATAACGCATAACGTATATCCTGTAACGCATAACGTATAGCGTATAACGCATAACGTATACCGTATAACGTATAACGTGTAACGTATAACGTATAACGTATAACGTATAACGTATAACGTATAACGTATAATGTATAACGTATAACGTATAACGTATAACGTATAACGTGTAACGTGTAACGTCTAACGTATAACGTATAACGTATAACGTATAACGTATAACGTATAACGTATAACGTATAACGTATAACGTATAACGTGTAACGTATAACGTATAACGTATAACGTATAACGTATAACGTATAACGTATAACGTATAACGTATTACGTATAAACTATATCGTCTAACATATAACGCATAACGTATATCGTATAACGTATAACGTATAACGTATAACGTATAACGTAGAACGTATAACGTATAACGTACAACGTATAACGTAGAACGTATAACGTATAACGTAGAACGTATAACGTATGACGTATAACGTATAACGTAGCACGTATAACATATAACGTATAACGTATAACGTATAACGTATAACGTATAACGTATAACGTATAACGTATAACGTATAACGTATAACGTATAACGTATAACGTATAACGTATAACCTATAACGTATAACGTATAACGTATAACGTATAACGTATAACGTATAACGTATAACGTATAACGTATAACGTATAACGTATAACGTATAACGTATAACGTATAACGTATAACGTATAACGTATAACGTATAACGTATAACGTATAACGTATAACGTATTACGTATAAACTATATCGTCTAACATATAACGCATAACGTATATCGTATAACGTATAACGTATAACGTATAACGTATAACGTATGATGTATAACGTATAACGTATTACATATTACATATAACGTATAACGTACAACGTATAACGTATAACGTACAACGTATAACGTATAACATATAACGTTTAACGTTTAACGTATAACGTATAACGTATAACGTATAACGTATAACGTATAACGTATAACGTATAACGTATAACGTATAACGTATAACGTATAACGTATAACGTATAACGCATAACGTATTACATATTGCGTATAACGTATAACGTATAACGTATAACGTATAACGTATAACGTATAACGTATAACGTATAACGTATAACGTATAACGTATAACGTATAACGTATAACGTATAACGTATAACGTATAACGTATAACGTTTAACGAATAACGTATAACGTACAACGTATAACGTACAACGTATATCCTATAACGCATAACGTATAACGTATAACGTATATCGTATAACGTACAACGCATAACGTATAACGCATAACGTATAACGTATAACGTATAACGTATAACGTATAACGCATAACGTATAACGTATAACGTATAACGTATAACGTATAACGTATAACGTATAACGTATAACGTATAACGTATAACGTATAATGTATAACGTTTAACGTATAACGTATAACGTACAACGTATAACGTACAACGTATATCCTATAACGCATAACGTATAACGTATAACGTATATCGTATAACGTATAACGTATAACGTATAACGTATAACGTATAACGTATATCCTATAACGCATAACGTATAACGTATAACGTATAACGTATAACGTATAACGTATAACGTATAACGTATAACGTATAACGTATAACGTATAACGTATAACGTATAACGTATAACGTATAACGTATAACGTATAACGTATAACGTATAACGTATAACGTATAACGTATAACGTATAACGTGTAACGTACAACGTATAACGTGTAACGTCTAACGTATAACGTATAACGTATAACGTATAACGTATAACGTATAACGTATAACGTATAACGTATAACGTATAACGTATAACGTATAACGTATAACGTGTAACGTATAACGTATAACGTATAACGTATAACGTATAACGTATAACGTATAACGTATAACGTATAACGTATAACGTATAACGTATAACGTATTACGTATAAACTATATCGTCTAACATATAACGCATAACGTATATCGTATAACGTATAACGTATAACGTATAACGTATAACGTATAACGTATAACGTATTACATATTACATATAACGTATAACGTATAACGTATATCGTATAACGTATAACGTATAACGTATAACGTATAACGTATAACGTATATCCTATAACGCATAACGTATAACGTATAACGTATAACGTATAACGTATAACGTATAACGTATAACGTATAACGTATAACGTATAACGTATAACGTATAACGTATAACGTATAACGTATAACGTATAACGTATAACGTATAACGTATAACGTATAACGTATAACGTATAACGTATAACGTATAACGTATAACGTATAACGTATAACGTGTAACGTACAACGTATAACGTGTAACGTCTAACGTATAACGTATAACGTATAACGTATAACGTATAACGTATAACGTATAACGTATAACGTATAACGTATAACGTATAACGTATAACGTATAACGTGTAACGTATAACGTATAACGTATAACGTATAAAGTATAACGTATAACGTATAACGTATAACGTATAACGTATTACGTATAAACTATATCGTCTAACATATAACGCATAACGTATATCGTATAACATATAACGTATAACGTATAACGTATAACGTATAACGTATTAAATATTACATATAACGTATAACGTACAACGTATAACGTATAACATATAACGTCTAACGCTTAACGTATAACGTATAACGTATAACGTATGACGTATAACGTACAACGTATAACGTATAACGTATATCCTATAACGCATATCGTATATCCTGTAACGCATAACGTATAGCGTATAACGCATAACGTATACCGTATAACGTATAACGTATAACGTATAACGTATAACGTATAACGTATAACGTATAACGTATAACGTATAACGTGTAACGTATAACGTATAACGTATAACGTATAACGTATAACGTATAACGTATAACGTATAACGTATAACGTATAACGTATAACGTATAACGTATAACGTATTACGTATAAACTATATCGTCTAACATATAACGCATAACGTATATCGTATAACGTATAACGTATAACGTATAACGTATAACGTATAACGTATAACGTATTACATATTACATATAACGTATAACGTATAACGTATATCGTATAACGTATAACGTATAACGTATAACGTATAACGTATAACGTATATCCTATAACGCATAACGTATAACGTATAACGTATAACGTATAACGTATAACGTATAACGTATAACGTATAACGTATAACGTATAACGTATAACGTATAACGTATAACGTATAACGTATAACGTATAACGTATAACGTATAACGTATAACGTATAACGTATAACGTATAACGTATAACGTATAACGTATAACGTGTAACGTACAACGTATAACGTGTAACGTCTAACGTATAACGTATAACGTATAACGTATAACGTATAACGTATAACGTATAACGTATAACGTATAACGTATAACGTATAACGTATAACGTGTAACGTATAACGTATAACGTATAACGTATAAAGTATAACGTATAACGTATAACGTATAACGTATAACGTATTACGTATAAACTATATCGTCTAACATATAACGCATAACGTATATCGTATAACATATAACGTATAACGTATAACGTATAACGTATAACGTATTAAATATTACATATAACGTATAACGTACAACGTATAACGTATAACATATAACGTCTAACGCTTAACGTATAACGTATAACGTATAACGTATGACGTCTAACGTACAACGTATAACGTATAACGTATATCCTATAACGCATATCGTATATCCTGTAACGCATAACGTATAGCGTATAACGCATAACGTATACCGTATAACGTATAACGTATAACGTATAACGTATAACGTATAACGTATAACGTATAACGTATAACGTATAACGTATAACGTATAACGTATAACGTATAACGTATAACGTATAACGTATAACGTAGAACGTATAACGTATAACGTACAACGTATAACGTAGAACGTATAACGTATAACGTAGAACGTATAACGTATGACGTATAACGTACAACGTAGCACGTATAACGTATAACGTATAACGTATAACGTATAACGTATAACGTATAACGTATAACGTATAACGTATAACGTATAACGTATAACGTATAACGTATAACGTATAACGTATAACGTATAACGTATAACGTATAACGTATAACCTATAACGTATAACGTATAACGTATAACGTACAACGTATATCCTATAACGCATAACGTATAACGTATAACGTATATCGTATAACGTATAACGCATAACGTATAACGTATAACGTATAACGTATAACGTATAACGTATAACGTATAACGTATAACGTAAAACGTATAACGTATAACGTATAACGTATAACGTATAACGTATGACGTATAACGTATAACGTGTAATGTATAACGTATAACGTATAACGTATAACGTTTAACGTATAACGTATAACGTACAACGTATAAAGTACAACGTATATCCTATAACGCATAACGTATAACGTATAACGTATATCGTATAACGTATAACGCATAACGTATAACGTATAACGTATAACGTATAAGGTATAACGTATAACGTATAACGTATAACGTACAACGTATAACGTATAACGTATAACGCATAACGTATAACGCATAACGTATAACGTATAACGTGTAACGTATCACGTATAGCGTATAACGAATAACGTATTACATATTACATATAACGTATAATGTACAACGTATAACGTATAACATATAACGTCTAACGCTTAACGTATAACGTATAACGTATAACGTATGACGTATAACGTACAACGTATAACGTATAACGTATATCCTATAACGCATAACGTATATCCTGTAACGCATAACGTATAGCGTATAACGCATAACGTATACCGTATAACGTATAACGTATAACGTATAACGTATAACGTATAACGTATAACGTATAACGTATAACGTATAACGTACAACGTAAAACGTATAACGTATAACGTATGACGTATCACGTATAAGGTATGACCTATAACGTATAAAGTACAACCTATATCCTATAACGCATAACGTATAACGTATAACGTATATCGTATAACGTATAACGCATAACGTATAACGTATAACGTATAACGTATAACGTATAACGTATAACGTATAACGTATAACGTATAACGTATAACGTATAACGTATAACGTATAACGTATAACGTATAACGTATAACGTGTAACGTGTAACGTCTAACGTATAACTTATAACGTATAACGTATAACGTATAACGTATAACGTATAACGTATAACGTATAACGTATAATGTATAACGTATAACGTATAACGTATAACGTTTAACGTATAACGTATAACGTACAACGTATAAAGTACAACGTATATCCTATAACGCACAACGTATAACGTATAACGTATATCGTATAACGTATAACGCATAACGTATAACGTATAACGTATAACGTATAAGGTATAACGTATAACGTATAACGTATAACGTACAACGTATAACGTATAACGTATAACGCATAACGTATAACGCATAACGTATAACGTATAACGTGTAACGTATCACGTATAGCGTATAACGAATAACGTATTACATATTACATATAACGTATAAAGTACAACGTATAACGTATAACATATAACGCCTAACGCTTAACGTATAACGTATAACGTATAACGTATGACGTATAACGTACAACGTATAACGTATAACGTATATCCTATAACGCATAACGTATAACGTATAACGTATATCGTATAACGTATAACGGATAACGTATAACGTATAACGTATAACGTATAAGGTATAACGTATAACGTATAACGTATAACGTACAACGTATAACGTATAACGTATAACGCATAACGTATAACGCATAACGTATAACGTATAACGTGTAACGTATCACGTATAGCGTATAACGAATAACGTATTACATATTACATATAACGTATAACGTACAACGTATAACGTATAACATATAACGTCTAACGCTTAACGTATAACGTATAACGTATAACGTATGACGTATAACGTACAACGTATAACGTATAACGTATATCCTATAACGCATAACGTATATCCTGTAACGCATAACGTATAGCGTATAACGCATAACGTATACCGTATAACGTATAACGTGTAACGTATAACGTATAACGTATAACGTATAACGTATAACGTATAACGTATAATGTATAACGTATAACGTATAACGTATAACGTATAACGTGTAACGTGTAACGTCTAACGTATAACGTATAACGTATAACGTATAACGTATAACGTATAACGTATAACGTATAACGTATAACGTATAACGTGTAACGTATAACGTATAACGTATAACGTATAACGTATAACGTATAACGTATAACGTATAACGTATTACGTATAAACTATATCGTCTAACATATAACGCATAACGTATATCGTATAACGTATAACGTATAACGTATAACATATAACGTATAACGTATAACGTATTACATATTACATATAACGTATAACGTATAACGTATAACGTATAACGTATAACGTATAACGTATAACGTGTAACGTGTAACGTATAACGTATAACGTATAACGTATAACATATAACGTATAACGTATAACGTATAACGTACAACGTATATACTATAACGCATAACGTATAACGTATAACGTATATCGTATGACGTATAACGTATAACGTATAACGTATAACGTATAACGTATAACGTATAACGTATAACGTATAACGTATAACGTATAACGTATAACGTATAACGTATAACGTATAACGTATAACGTATAACGTATAACGTATAACGTATAACGTATAACGTATAACGTATAACGTATAACGTATAACGTATAACGTATAACGTATAACGTATAACGTATAACGTATAACGTATAACGTATAACGTATAACGTATAACGTATAACGTATAACGTATAACGTATAACGTATAACGTATAACGTATAACGTATAACGTATAACGTATAACGTATAACGTATAACGTATAACGTATAACGTATAACGTATAACGTATAACGTATAACGTATAACGTATAACGTATAACGTATAACGTATAACGTATAACGTATAACGTATAACGTATAACGTATAACGTATAACGTATAACGTATAACGTATAACGTATAACGTATAACGTATAACGTATAACGTATAACGTTTAACGAATAACGTATAACGTACAACGTATAACGTACAACGTATATCCTATAACGCATAACGTATAACGTATAACGTATATCGTATAACGTACAACGCATAACGTATAACGCATAACGCATAACGTATAACGTATAACGTATAACGTATAACGCATAACGTATAACGTATAACGTATAACGTATAACGTATAACGTATAACGTATAACGTATAACGTATAACGTATAACGTATAATGTATAACGTTTAACGTATAACGTATAACGTACAACGTATAACGTACAACGTATATCCTATAACGCATAACGTATAACGTATAACGTATATCGTATAACGTATAACGTATAACGTATAACGTATAACGTATAACGTATATCCTATAACGCATAACGTATAACGTATAACGTATAACGTATAACGTATAACGTATAACGTATAACGTATAACGTGTAACGTACAACGTATAACGTGTAACGTCTAACGTATAACGTATAACGTATAACGTATATCGTATAACGTATAACGTATAACGTATAACGTATAACGTATAACGTATATCCTATAACGCATAACGTATAACGTATAACGTATAACGTATAACGTATAACGTATAACGTATAACGTATAACGTATAACGTATAACGTATAACGTATAACGTATAACGTATAACGTATAACGTATAACGTATAACGTATAACGTATAACGTATAACGTATAACGTATAACGTATAACGTATAACGTATAACGTGTAACGTACAACGTATAACGTGTAACGTCTAACGTATAACGTATAACGTATAACGTATAACGTATAACGTATAACGTATAACGTATAACGTATAACGTATAACGTATAACGTATAACGTGTAACGTATAACGTATAACGTATAACGTATAAAGTATAACGTATAACGTATAACGTATAACGTATAACGTATTACGTATAAACTATATCGTCTAACATATAACGCATATCGTATATCGTATAACATATAACGTATAACGTATAACGTATAACGTATAACGTATTAAATATTACATATAACGTATAACGTACAACGTATAACGTATAACATATAACGTCTAACGCTCAACGTATAACGTATAACGTATAACGTATGACGTATAACGTACAACGTATAACGTATAACGTATATCCTATAACGCATATCGTATATCCTGTAACGCATAACGTATAGCGTATAACGCATAACGTATACCGTATAACGTATAACGTATAACGTATAACGTATAACGTATAACGTATAACGTATAACGTATAACGTATAACGTATAACGTATAACGTATAACGTATAACGTATAACGTATAACGTATAACGTATAACGTAGAACGTATAACGTATAACGTACAACGTATAACGTAGAACGTATAACGTATAACGTAGAACGTATAACGTATGACGTATAACGTACAACGTAGCACGTATAACGTATAACGTATAACGTATAACGTATAACGTATAACGTATAACGTATAACGTATAACGTATAACGTATAACGTATAACGTATAACGTATAACGTATAACGTATAACGTATAACGTATAACGTAGAACGTATAACGTATAACGTACAACGTATATCCTATAACGCATAACGTATAACGTATAACGTATATCGTATAACGTATAACGCATAACGTATAACGTATAACGTATAACGTATAACGTATAACGTATAACGTATAACGTATAACGTAAAACTTATAACGTATAACGTATAACGTATAACGTATAACGTATGACGTATAACGTATAACGTATAATGTATAACGTATAACGTATAACGTATAACGTTTAACGTATAACGTATAACGTACAACGTATAAAGTACAACGTATATCCTATAACGCATAACGTATAACGTATAACGTATATCGTATAACGTATAACGCATAACGTATAACGTATAACGTATAACGTATAAGGTATAACGTATAACGTATAACGTATAACGTACAACGTATAACGTATAACGTATAACGCATAACGCATAACGTATAACGCATAACGTATAACGTATAACGTGTAACGTATCACGTATAGCGTATAACGAATAACGTATTACATATTACATATAACGTATAATGTACAACGTATAACGTATAACATATAACGTCTAACGCTTAACGTATAACGTATAACGTATAACGTATGACGTATAACGTACAACGTATAACGTATAACGTATATCCTATAACGCATAACGTATATCCTGTAACGCATAACGTATAGCGTATAACGCATAACGTATACCGTATAACGTATAACGTATAACGTATAACGTATAACGTATAACGTATAACGTATAACGTATAACGTATAACGTACAACGTATAACGTATAACGTATAACGTATGACGTATCACGTATAAGGTATGACCTATAACGTATAAAGTACAACGTATATCCTATAACGCATAACGTATAACGTATAACGTATATCGTATAACGTATAACGCATAACGTATAACGTATAACGTATAACGTATAACGTATAACGTATAACGTATAACGTATAACGTATAACGTATAACGTATAACGTATAACGTATAACGTATAACGTATAACGTATAACGTGTAACGTGTAACGTCTAACGTATAACTTATAACGTATAACGTATAACGTATAACGTATAACGTATAACGTATAACGTATAACGTATAATGTATAACGTATAACGTATAACGTATAACGTTTAACGTATAACGTATAACGTACAACGTATAAAGTACAACGTATATCCTATAACGCACAACGTATAACGTATAACGTATATCGTATAACGTATAACGCATAACGTATAACGTATAACGTATAACGTATAAGGTATAACGTATAACGTATAACGTATAACGTACAACGTATAACGTATAACGTATAACGCATAACGTATAACGCATAACGTATAACGTATAACGTGTAACGTATCACGTATAGCGTATAACGAATAACGTATTACATATTACATATAACGTATAAAGTACAACGTATAACGTATAACATATAACGCCTAACGCTTAACGTATAACGTATAACGTATAACGTATGACGTATAACGTACAACGTATAACGTATAACGTATATCCTATAACGCATAACGTATAACGTATAACGTATATCGTATAACGTATAACGGATAACGTATAACGTATAACGTATAACGTATAAGGTATAACGTATAACGTATAACGTATAACGTACAACGTATAACGTATAACGTATAACGCATAACGTATAACGCATAACGTATAACGTATAACGTGTAACGTATCACGTATAGCGTATAACGAATAACGTATTACATATTACATATAACGTATAACGTACAACGTATAACGTATAACATATAACGTCTAACGCTTAACGTATAACGTATAACGTATAACGTATGACGTATAACGTACAACGTATAACGTATAACGTATATCCTATAACGCATAACGTATATCCTGTAACGCATAACGTATAGCGTATAACGCATAACGTATACCGTATAACGTATAACGTGTAACGTATAACGTATAACGTATAACGTATAACGTATAACGTATAACGTATAACGTATAATGTATAACGTATAACGTATAACGTATAACGTATAACGTGTAACGTGTAACGTCTAACGTATAACGTATAACGTATAACGTATAACGTATAACGTATAACGTATAACGTATAACGTATAACGTATAACGTGTAACGTATAACGTATAACGTATAACGTATAACGTATAACGTATAACGTATAACGTATAACGTATTACGTATAAACTATATCGTCTAACATATAACGCATAACGTATATCGTATAACGTATAACGTATAACGTATAACATATAACGTATAACGTATAACGTATTACATATTACATATAACGTATAACGTATAACGTATAACGTATAACGTATAACGTATAACGTATAACGTGTAACGTGTAACGTATAACGTATAACGTATAACGTATAACATATAACGTATAACGTATAACGTATAACGTACAACGTATATACTATAACGCATAACGTATAACGTATAACGTATATCGTATGACGTATAACGTATAACGTATAACGTATAACGTATAACGTATAACGTATAACGTATAACGTATAACGTATAACGTATAAAGTATAACGTATAACGTATAACGTATAACGTATAACGCATAACGTATAACGTATAACGTGTAACGTATAACGTATAGCGTATAACGTATAACGTAATACATATTACATATAACGTATAACGTACAACGTATAACGTACAACATATAACGTCTAACGTTTAACGTATAACGTATAACGTATAACGTATAACGTATAACGTATAACGTATAGGGTATAACGCATATCGTATACCGTATAACGTATAACGTATAACGTATAACGTATAACGCATAAAGTATAACGTATAACGTATAACGTATAACGTATAACGTATAACGTATAACGTATAACGTATAACGTATAACGTATAACGTATAACGTATAACGTATAACGTAGAACGTAGAACGTATAACGTATAACGTATAACGTATAACGTATAACGTATAACGTAGAACGTATAACGTATAACGTGTAACGTATAACGTATAACGTATAACGTATAACGTATAACGTATAACGTATAACGTATAACGTATAACGTATAACGTATAACGTATAACGTATAACGTATAGCGTATAACGTATAACGTATAACGTATAACGTATAACGTATAACGTATAACGTAGAACGTAGAACGTAGAACGTAAACGTAGAACGTAGAACGTAGAACGTAGAACGTATAACGTATAACGTATAACGTAGAACGTAGAACGTAGAACGTATAACGTATAACGTATAACGTACAACGTATATACTATAACGCATAACGTATATCCTGTAACGCATAACGTATAGCGTATAACGCATAACGTATACCGTATAACGTATAACGTGTAACGTATAACGTATAACGTATAACGTATAACGTATAACGTATAACGTATAACGTATAACGTATAACATATAACGCATAACGTATATCGTATAACATATAACGTATAACGTATAACGTATAACGTATAACGTATAAAATATTACATATAACGTATAACGTATAACGTATAAAATATTACATATAACGTATAACGTACAACGTATAACGTATAACATATAACGTCTAACGCTTAACGTATAACGTATAACGTATAACGTATAACGTATAACGTATAACGTATAACGTATAACGTATAACGTATAACGTATAACGTATAACGTATAACGTAGAACGTACATCGTATAACGTACAACGTATATCCTATAACGCATAACGTATAACGTATAACGTATAACGTATAACGTATGACGTATCACGTATAAGGTATGACCTATAACGTATACCGTATAACGTATAACGTATAACGTATAACGTATAACGTATAACGTATAACGTATAACGTATAACGTATAACGTATAACGTATAACGTATAACGTGTAACGTATAACGTATAACGTATAACGTATAACATATAACGTATAACGTATAACGTATAACGTAAAACGTATAACGTATAACGTATAACGTATAACGTATTACGTATAAACTATAACGTATAACGTATAACGTATAACGTATAACGTATAACGTATAACGTATAACGTATAACGTATAACGTATAACGTATAAAATATTACATATAACGTATAACGTATAACGTATAAAATATTACATATAACGTATAACGTACAACGTATAACGTATAACATATAACGTCTAACGCTTAACGTATAACGTATAACGTATAACGTATAACGTATAACGTATAACGTATAACGTATAACGTATAACGTATAACGTATAACGTATAACGTATAACGTAGAACGTACATCGTATAACGTACAACGTATATCCTATAACGCATAACGTATAACGTATAACGTATAACGTATAACGTATGACGTATCACGTATAAGGTATGACCTATAACGTATACCGTATAACGTATAACGTATAACGTATAACGTATAACGTATAACGTATAACGTATAACGTATAACGTATAACGTATAACGTATAACGTATAACGTATAACGTATAACGTATAACGTATAACGTATAACGTAGAACGTAGAACGTAGAACGTAGAACGTATAACGTATAACGTATAACGTATAACGTATAACGTATAACGTATAACGTATAACGTATAACGTATAACGTATAACGTATAACGTATAACGTATAACGTATAACGTATAACGTATAACGTATAACGTATAACGTATAACGTATAACGTATAACGTATAACGTAGAACGTACATCGTATAACGTACAACGTATAACGTATAACGTACAACGTATAACGTACAACGTATATCCTATAACGCATAACGTATAACGTATAACGTATAACGTATAACGTATAACGTATAACGTATAACGTATAACGTATAACGTATAACGTATAACGTATAACGTATAAAGTATAACGTATAACGTATAACGTATAACGTATAACGCATAACGTATAACGTATAACGTGTAACGTATAACGTATAGCGTATAACGTATAACGTAATACATATTACATATAACGTATAACGTACAACGTATAACGTACAACATATAACGTCGAACGTTTAACGTATAACGTATAACGTATAACGTATAACGTATAACGTATAACGTATAGGGTATAACGCATATCGTATACCGTATAACGTATAACGTATAACGTATAACGTATAACGTATAAAGTATAACGTATAACGTACAACGTATAACGTACAACGTATATACTATAACGCATAACGTATAACGTATAACGTATATCGTATGACGTATAACGTATAACGTATAACGTATAACGTATAACGTATAACGTATAACGTATAAAGTATAACGTATAACGTATAACGTATAACGTATAACGTATAACGTATAACGTATAACGTATAACGTAGAACGTATAACGTATAACGTGTAACGTATAACGTATAACGTATAACGTATAACGTATAACGTATAACGTATAACGTATAACGTATAACGTATAACGTATAACGTATAACGTATAACGTATAACGTATAACGTATAGCGTATAACGTATAGCGTATAACGTATAACGTATAACGTATAACGTATAACGTATAACGTATAACGTAGAACGTAGAACGTAGAACGTAGAACGTAGAACGTAGAACGCATAACGTATAACGTATAACGTATAACGTAGAACGTAGAACGTAGAACGTATAACGTATAACGTATAACGTATAACGTATAACGTATAACGTATAACGTATAACGTATAACGTATAACGTATAACGTATAACGTATAACGTATAACGTATAACGTATAACGTATAACGTATAACGTATAACGTATTACGTATAACGTATAAGGTATAACGTATAACGTATAACGTATAACGTATAACGTATAACGTATAACGTATAACGTATAACGTATAACGTATAACGTATAACGTATAACGTATGACGTATCACGTATAAGGTATGACCTATAACGTATACCGTATAACGTATAACGTATAACGTATAACGTATAACCTATAACGTATAACGTATAACGTATAACGTATAACGTATAACGTATAACGTATAACGTATAACGTGTAACGTGTAACGTCTAACGTATAACGTATAACGTATAACGTATAACGTATAACGTATAACTTATAACGTATAACGTATAACGTATAACGTGTAACGTATAACGTATAACGTATAACGTATAACGTATAACGTATAACGTATAACGTATAACGTATTACGTATAAACTATATCGTCTAACATATAACGCATAACGTATATCGTATAACGTATAACGTATAACGTATAACGTATAACGTATAACGTATAACGTATAACGTATTACATATTACATATAACGTATAACGTATAACGTATAACGTATAACGTATAACGTATAACGTGTAACGTGTAACGTATAACGTATAACGTATAACGTATAACATATAACGTATAACGTATAACGTATAACGTAAAACGTATAACGTATAACGTATAACGTGTAACGTATTACGTATAAACTATATCGTCTAACATATAACGCATAACGTATATCGTATAACATATAACGTATAACGTATAACGTATAACGTATAACGTATTAAATATTACATATAACGTATAACGTACAACGTATAACGTATAACGTATAACGTGTAACGTTTAACGTATAACGTATAACGTATAACGTATAACGTATAACGTATAACGTATAACGTATAACGTATAACGTAGAACGTACATCGTATAACGTACAACGTATATCCTATAACGCATAACGTATAACGTATAATGTATATCGTATAACGTATAACGTATAACGTATAACGTATAACGTATAACGTATAACGTATAACGTATAACGTATAACGTATAACCTATAACGTATAACGTATAACGAATAACGTATAACGTATAACGTATAACGTATAACGTATAACGTATAACGTATAACGTATAACGTATACCGTAGAACGTAGAACGTAGAACGTAGAACGTATAACGTATAACGTATAACGTATAACGTATAACGTATAACGTATAACCTATAACGTATAATGTATAACGAATAACGTATAACGTATAACGTATAACGTATAACGTATAACGTAGAACGTATAACGTATAACGTATAACGTGTAACGTATAACGTATAGCGTATAACGTATAACGTAATACATATTACATAAAACGTATAACGTACAACGTATAACGTATAACATATAACGTCTAACGTTTAACGTATAACGTATAACGTATAACGTATAACGTATAACGTATAACGTATAACGTATAACGTATAACGTATAACGTATAACGTATAACGTATAACGTATAACGTATAACGTATAACGTATAACGTATAACGTATAACGTATAACGTATAACGTATAACGTATAACGTATAACGTATAACGTATAACGTATAACGTATAACGTATAACGTATAACGTATAACGTATAACGTATAACGTATAACGTATAACGTATAACGTATAACGTATAACGTATAACGTATAACGTATAACGTATAACGTATAACGTATAACGTATAACGTATAACGTACAACGTATAACGTACAACGTATATCCTATAACGCATAACGTATAACGTATAACGTATAACGTATAACGTATAACGTATAACGTATAACGTATAACGTATAACGTATAACGTATAACGTATAACGTATAACGTATAACGTGTAACGTATAAAGTATAACGTATAACGTATAACGTATAACGTATAACGCATAACGTATAACGTATAACGTGTAACGTATAACGTATAGCGTATAACGTATAACGTAATACATATTACATATAACGTATAACGTACAACGTATAACGTACAACATATAACGTCTAACGTTTAACGTATAACGTATAACGTATAACGTATAACGTATAACGTATAACGTATAGGGTATAACGCATAACGTATACCGTATAACGTATAACGTATAACGTATAACGTATAACGTATAAAGTATAACGTATAACGTATAACGTATAACGTATAACGTATAACGTGTAACGTCTAACGTATAACGTATAACTTATAACGTATAACGTATAACTTATAACGTATAACGTATAACGTATAACGTGTAACGTATAACGTGTAACGTATAACGTGTAACGTATAACGTATAACGTATAACGTATAACGTATAACGTATAACGTATAACGTATAACGTATAACGTATAACGTACAACGTATAACGTATAACTTATAACGTATAACGTATATCCTATAACGCATAACGTATAGCGTATAACGCATAACGTATACCGTATAACGTATAACGTATAACGTATAACGTATAACGTATAACGTATAACGTATAACGTATAACGTATAACGTATAACGTATAACGTATAACGTATAACGTATAACGTATAACGTATAACGTACAACGTATAACGTATAACGTATATCCTATAACGCATAACGTATATCCTATAACGCATAACGTATAGCGTATACCGCATAACGTATACCGTATAACGTATAACGTATAACGTATAACGTAGAACGTAGAACGTAGAACGTAGAACGTAGAACGTAGAACGTAGAACGTAGAACGTAGAACGTATAACGTATAACGTATAACGTAGAACGTAGAACGTAGAACGTATTACGTATAACGTATAACGTATAACGTATAACGTATAACGTGTAACGTATAACGTATAACGTATAACGTATAACGTATAACGTATAACGTATTACGTATAACGTATAAGGTATAACGTATAACGTATAACGTATAACGTATAACGTATAACGTATAACGTATAACGTATAACGTATAACGTATAACGTATAACGTGTAACGTATAACGTGTAACGTATAACGTGTAACTTATAACGTGTAACGTATAACGTATAACGTATAACGTATAACGTATAACGTATAACGTATAGCGTATAACGTATAACGTATAACGAATAACGTATAACGTATAACGTATAACGTATAACGTATAACGTATAGCGTGTAACGTATAACGTATAACGTATAACGTATAACGTATAACGTATAACGTATAACGTATAACGTAGAACGTAGAACGTAGAACGTAGAACGTAGAACGTAGAACGTATAACGTATAACGTATAACGTATAACGTATAACGTATAACGTATAACGTATAACGTGTAACGTGTAACGTCTAACGTATAACTTATAACGTATAACGTATAACGAATAACGTATAACGTATAACGTATAACGTATAACGTATAATGTATAACGTATAACGTATAACGTATAACGTTTAACGTATAACGTATAACGTACAACGTATAAAGTACAACGTATATCCTATAACGCACAACGTATAACGTATAACGTATATCGTATAACGTATAACGTATAACGTATAGCGTATAACGTATAACGTATAACGAATAACGTATAACGTATAACGTATAACGTATAACGTATAACGTATAGCGTATAACGAATAACGTATTACATATTACATATAACGTATAAAGTACAACGTATAACGTATAACATATAACGCCTAACGCTTAACGTATAACGTATAACGTATAACGTATGACGTATAACGTACAACGTATAACGTATAACATATATCCTATAACGCATAACGTATAACGTATAACGTATATCGTATAACGTATAACGGATAACGTATAACGTATAACGTATAACGTATAAGGTATAACGTATAACGTATAACGTATAACGTACAACGTATAACGTATAACGTATAACGCATAACGTATAACGCATTACGTATAACGTATAACGTGTAACGTATCACGTATAGCGTATAACGAATAACGTATTACATATTACATATAACGTATAACGTACAACGTATAACGTATAACATTTAACGTCTAACGCTTAACGTATAACGTATAACGTATAACGTATGACGTATAACGTACAACGTATAACGTATAACGTATATCCTATAACGCATAACGTATATCCTGTAACGCATAACGTATAGCGTATAACGCATAACGTATACCGTATAACGTATAACGTGTAACGTATAACGTATAACGTATAACGTATAACGTATAACGTATAACGTATAACGTATAATGTATAACGTATAACGTATAACGTATAACGTATAACGTGTAACGTGTAACGTCTAACGTATAACGTATAACGTATAACGTATAACGTATAACGTATAACGTATAACGTATAACGTATAACGTATAACGTGTAACGTATAACGTATAACGTATAACGTATAACGTATAACGTATAACGTATAACGTATAACGTATTACGTATAAACTATATCGTCTAACATATAACGCATAACGTATATCGTATAACGTATAACGTATAACGTATAACATATAACGTATAACGTATAACGTATTACATATTACATATAACGTATAACGTATAACGTATAACGTATAACGTATAACGTATAACGTATAACGTGTAACGTGTAACGTATAACGTATAACGTATAACGTATAACATATAACGTATAACGTATAACGTATAACGTACAACGTATATACTATAACGCATAACGTATAACGTATAACGTATATCGTATGACGTATAACGTATAACGTATAACGTATAACGTATAACGTATAACGTATAACGTATAACGTATAACGTATAACGTATAAAGTATAACGTATAACGTATAACGTATAACGTATAACGCATAACGTATAACGTATAACGTGTAACGTATAACGTATAGCGTATAACGTATAACGTAATACATATTACATATAACGTATAACGTACAACGTATAACGTACAACATATAACGTCTAACGTTTAACGTATAACGTATAACGTATAACGTATAACGTATAACGTACAACGTATAACGTATAACGCATATCGTATACCGTATAACGTATAACGTATAACGTATAACGTATAACGCATAAAGTATAACGTATAACGTATAACGTATAACGTATAACGTATAACGTATAACGTATAACGTATAACGTATAACGTATAACGTATAACGTATAACGTATAACGTATAACGTATAACGTATAACGTATAACGTACAACGTATAACGTATAACGTATATCCTATAACGCATAACGTATATCCTATAACGCATAACGTATAGCGTATACCGCATAACGTATACCGTATAACGTATAACGTATAACGTATAACGTAGAACGTAGAACGTAGAACGTAGAACGTAGAACGTAGAACGTAGAACGTAGAACGTAGAACGTATAACGTATAACGTATAACGTAGAACGTAGAACGTAGAACGTATTACGTATAACGTATAACGTATAACGTATAACGTATAACGTGTAACGTATAACGTATAACGTATAACGTATAACGTATAACGTATAACGTATTACGTATAACGTATAAGGTATAACGTATAACGTATAACGTATAACGTATAACGTATAACGTATAACGTATAACGTATAACGTATAACGTATAACGTATAACGTGTAACGTATAACGTGTAACGTATAACGTGTAACTTATAACGTGTAACGTATAACGTATAACGTATAACGTATAACGTATAACGTATAACGTATAGCGTATAACGTATAACGTATAACGAATAACGTATAACGTATAACGTATAACGTATAACGTATAACGTATAGCGTGTAACGTATAACGTATAACGTATAACGTATAACGTATAACGTATAACGTATAACGTATAACGTAGAACGTAGAACGTAGAACGTAGAACGTAGAACGTAGAACGTATAACGTATAACGTATAACGTATAACGTATAACGTATAACGTATAACGTATAACGTGTAACGTGTAACGTCTAACGTATAACTTATAACGTATAACGTATAACGTATAACGTATAACGTATAACGTATAACGTATAACGTATAATGTATAACGTATAACGTATAACGTATAACGTATAACGTATAACGTATAACGTATAACGTATAACGTATAACGTATAACGTATAACGTATAACGTATAACGTATAACGTATAACGTACAACGTATAACGTATAACGTATATCCTATAACGCATAACGTATATCCTATAACGCATAACGTATAGCGTATACCGCATAACGTATACCGTATAACGTATAACGTATAACGTATAACGTAGAACGTAGAACGTAGAACGTAGAACGTAGAACGTAGAACGTAGAACGTAGAACGTAGAACGTATAACGTATAACGTATAACGTAGAACGTAGAACGTAGAACGTATTACGTATAACGTATAACGTATAACGTATAACGTATAACGTGTAACGTATAACGTATAACGTATAACGTATAACGTATAACGTATAACGTATTACGTATAACGTATAAGGTATAACGTATAACGTATAACGTATAACGTATAACGTATAACGTATAACGTATAACGTATAACGTATAACGTATAACGTATAACGTGTAACGTATAACGTGTAACGTATAACGTGTAACTTATAACGTGTAACGTATAACGTATAACGTATAACGTATAACGTATAACGTATAACGTATAGCGTATAACGTATAACGTATAACGAATAACGTATAACGTATAACGTATAACGTATAACGTATAACGTATAGCGTGTAACGTATAACGTATAACGTATAACGTATAACGTATAACGTATAACGTATAACGTATAACGTAGAACGTAGAACGTAGAACGTAGAACGTAGAACGTAGAACGTATAACGTATAACGTATAACGTATAACGTATAACGTATAACGTATAACGTATAACGTGTAACGTGTAACGTCTAACGTATAACGTATAACGTATAACGTATAACGTATAACGTATAACGTAGAACGTAGAACGTAGAACGTAAACGTAGAACGTAGAACGTAGAACGTAGAACGTATAACGTATAACGTATAACGTAGAACGTAGAACGTAGAACGTATAACGTATAACGTATAACGTACAACGTATATACTATAACGCATAACGTATATCCTGTAACGCATAACGTATAGCGTATAACGCATAACGTATACCGTATAACGTATAACGTGTAACGTATAACGTATAACGTATAACGTATAACGTATAACGTATAACGTATAACGTATAACGTATAACATATAACGCATAACGTATATCGTATAACATATAACGTATAACGTATAACGTATAACGTATAACGTATAAAATATTACATATAACGTATAACGTATAACGTATAAAATATTACATATAACGTATAACGTACAACGTATAACGTATAACATATAACGTCTAACGCTTAACGTATAACGTATAACGTATAACGTATAACGTATAACGTATAACGTATAACGTATAACGTATAACGTATAACGTATAACGTATAACGTATAACGTAGAACGTACATCGTATAACGTACAACGTATATCCTATAACGCATAACGTATAACGTATAACGTATAACGTATAACGTATGACGTATCACGTATAAGGTATGACCTATAACGTATACCGTATAACGTATAACGTATAACGTATAACGTATAACGTATAACGTATAACGTATAACGTATAACGTATAACGTATAACGTATAACGTATAACGTGTAACGTATAACGTATAACGTATAACGTATAACATATAACGTATAACGTATAACGTATAACGTAAAACGTATAACGTATAACGTATAACGTATAACGTATTACGTATAAACTATAACGTATAACGTATAACGTATAACGTATAACGTATAACGTATAACGTATAACGTATAACGTATAACGTATAACGTATAAAATATTACATATAACGTATAACGTATAACGTATAAAATATTACATATAACGTATAACGTACAACGTATAACGTATAACATATAACGTCTAACGCTTAACGTATAACGTATAACGTATAACGTATAACGTATAACGTATAACGTATAACGTATAACGTATAACGTATAACGTATAACGTATAACGTATAACGTAGAACGTACATCGTATAACGTACAACGTATATCCTATAACGCATAACGTATAACGTATAACGTATAACGTATAACGTATGACGTATCACGTATAAGGTATGACCTATAACGTATACCGTATAACGTATAACGTATAACGTATAACGTATAACGTATAACGTATAACGTATAACGTATAACGTATAACGTATAACGTATAACGTATAACGTATAACGTATAACGTATAACGTATAACGTAGAACGTAGAACGTAGAACGTAGAACGTATAACGTATAACGTATAACGTATAACGTATAACGTATAACGTATAACGTATAACGTATAACGTATAACGTATAACGTATAACGTATAACGTATAACGTATAACGTATAACGTATAACGTATAACGTATAACGTATAACGTATAACGTATAACGTAGAACGTACATCGTATAACGTACAACGTATAACGTATAACGTACAACGTATAACGTACAACGTATATCCTATAACGCATAACGTATAACGTATAACGTATAACGTATAACGTATAACGTATAACGTATAACGTATAACGTATAACGTATAACGTATAACGTATAACGTATAAAGTATAACGTATAACGTATAACGTATAACGTATAACGCATAACGTATAACGTATAACGTGTAACGTATAACGTATAGCGTATAACGTATAACGTAATACATATTACATATAACGTATAACGTACAACGTATAACGTACAACATATAACGTCGAACGTTTAACGTATAACGTATAACGTATAACGTATAACGTATAACGTATAACGTATAGGGTATAACGCATATCGTATACCGTATAACGTATAACGTATAACGTATAACGTATAACGTATAAAGTATAACGTATAACGTACAACGTATAACGTACAACGTATATACTATAACGCATAACGTATAACGTATAACGTATATCGTATGACGTATAACGTATAACGTATAACGTATAACGTATAACGTATAACGTATAACGTATAAAGTATAACGTATAACGTATAACGTATAACGTATAACGTATAACGTATAACGTATAACGTATAACGTAGAACGTATAACGTATAACGTGTAACGTATAACGTATAACGTATAACGTATAACGTATAACGTATAACGTATAACGTATAACGTATAACGTATAACGTATAACGTATAACGTATAACGTATAACGTATAGCGTATAACGTATAGCGTATAACGTATAACGTATAACGTATAACGTATAACGTATAACGTATAACGTAGAACGTAGAACGTAGAACGTAGAACGTAGAACGTAGAACGCATAACGTATAACGTATAACGTATAACGTAGAACGTAGAACGTAGAACGTATAACGTATAACGTATAACGTATAACGTATAACGTATAACGTATAACGTATAACGTATAACGTATAACGTATAACGTATAACGTATAACGTATAACGTATAACGTATAACGTATAACGTATAACGTATAACGTATAACGTATTACGTATAACGTATAAGGTATAACGTATAACGTATAACGTATAACGTATAACGTATAACGTATAACGTATAACGTATAACGTATAACGTATAACGTATAACGTATAACGTATAACGTATAACGTATAACGTATAACGTATAACGTATAACGTATAACGTATGACGTATCACGTATAAGGTATGACCTATAACGTATACCGTATAACGTATAACGTATAACGTATAACGTATAACCTATAACGTATAACGTATAACGTATAACGTATAACGTATAACGTATAACGTATAACGTATAACGTGTAACGTGTAACGTCTAACGTATAACGTATAACGTATAACGTATAACGTATAACGTATAACTTATAACGTATAACGTATAACGTATAACGTGTAACGTATAACGTATAACGTATAACGTATAACGTATAACGTATAACGTATAACGTATAACGTATTACGTATAAACTATATCGTCTAACATATAACGCATAACGTATATCGTATAACGTATAACGTATAACGTATAACGTATAACGTATAACGTATAACGTATAACGTATTACATATTACATATAACGTATAACGTATAACGTATAACGTATAACGTATAACGTATAACGTGTAACGTGTAACGTATAACGTATAACGTATAACGTATAACATATAACGTATAACGTATAACGTATAACGTAAAACGTATAACGTATAACGTATAACGTGTAACGTATTACGTATAAACTATATCGTCTAACATATAACGCATAACGTATATCGTATAACATATAACGTATAACGTATAACGTATAACGTATAACGTATTAAATATTACATATAACGTATAACGTACAACGTATAACGTATAACGTATAACGTGTAACGTTTAACGTATAACGTATAACGTATAACGTATAACGTATAACGTATAACGTATAACGTATAACGTATAACGTAGAACGTACATCGTATAACGTACAACGTATATCCTATAACGCATAACGTATAACGTATAATGTATATCGTATAACGTATAACGTATAACGTATAACGTATAACGTATAACGTATAACGTATAACGTATAACGTATAACGTATAACCTATAACGTATAACGTATAACGAATAACGTATAACGTATAACGTATAACGTATAACGTATAACGTATAACGTATAACGTATAACGTATACCGTAGAACGTAGAACGTAGAACGTAGAACGTATAACGTATAACGTATAACGTATAACGTATAACGTATAACGTATAACCTATAACGTATAATGTATAACGAATAACGTATAACGTATAACGTATAACGTATAACGTATAACGTAGAACGTATAACGTATAACGTATAACGTGTAACGTATAACGTATAGCGTATAACGTATAACGTAATACATATTACATAAAACGTATAACGTACAACGTATAACGTATAACATATAACGTCTAACGTTTAACGTATAACGTATAACGTATAACGTATAACGTATAACGTATAACGTATAACGTATAACGTATAACGTATAACGTATAACGTATAACGTATAACGTATAACGTATAACGTATAACGTATAACGTATAACGTATAACGTATAACGTATAACGTATAACGTATAACGTATAACGTATAACGTATAACGTATAACGTATAACGTATAACGTATAACGTATAACGTATAACGTATAACGTATAACGTATAACGTATAACGTATAACGTATAACGTATAACGTATAACGTATAACGTATAACGTATAACGTATAACGTATAACGTATAACGTACAACGTATAACGTACAACGTATATCCTATAACGCATAACGTATAACGTATAACGTATAACGTATAACGTATAACGTATAACGTATAACGTATAACGTATAACGTATAACGTATAACGTATAACGTATAACGTATAACGTGTAACGTATAAAGTATAACGTATAACGTATAACGTATAACGTATAACGCATAACGTATAACGTATAACGTGTAACGTATAACGTATAGCGTATAACGTATAACGTAATACATATTACATATAACGTATAACGTACAACGTATAACGTACAACATATAACGTCTAACGTTTAACGTATAACGTATAACGTATAACGTATAACGTATAACGTATAACGTATAGGGTATAACGCATAACGTATACCGTATAACGTATAACGTATAACGTATAACGTATAACGTATAAAGTATAACGTATAACGTATAACGTATAACGTATAACGTATAACGTGTAACGTCTAACGTATAACGTATAACTTATAACGTATAACGTATAACTTATAACGTATAACGTATAACGTATAACGTGTAACGTATAACGTGTAACGTATAACGTGTAACGTATAACGTATAACGTATAACGTATAACGTATAACGTATAACGTATAACGTATAACGTATAACGTATAACGTACAACGTATAACGTATAACTTATAACGTATAACGTATATCCTATAACGCATAACGTATAGCGTATAACGCATAACGTATACCGTATAACGTATAACGTATAACGTATAACGTATAACGTATAACGTATAACGTATAACGTATAACGTATAACGTATAACGTATAACGTATAACGTATAACGTATAACGTATAACGTATAACGTACAACGTATAACGTATAACGTATATCCTATAACGCATAACGTATATCCTATAACGCATAACGTATAGCGTATACCGCATAACGTATACCGTATAACGTATAACGTATAACGTATAACGTAGAACGTAGAACGTAGAACGTAGAACGTAGAACGTAGAACGTAGAACGTAGAACGTAGAACGTATAACGTATAACGTATAACGTAGAACGTAGAACGTAGAACGTATTACGTATAACGTATAACGTATAACGTATAACGTATAACGTGTAACGTATAACGTATAACGTATAACGTATAACGTATAACGTATAACGTATTACGTATAACGTATAAGGTATAACGTATAACGTATAACGTATAACGTATAACGTATAACGTATAACGTATAACGTATAACGTATAACGTATAACGTATAACGTGTAACGTATAACGTGTAACGTATAACGTGTAACTTATAACGTGTAACGTATAACGTATAACGTATAACGTATAACGTATAACGTATAACGTATAGCGTATAACGTATAACGTATAACGAATAACGTATAACGTATAACGTATAACGTATAACGTATAACGTATAGCGTGTAACGTATAACGTATAACGTATAACGTATAACGTATAACGTATAACGTATAACGTATAACGTAGAACGTAGAACGTAGAACGTAGAACGTAGAACGTAGAACGTATAACGTATAACGTATAACGTATAACGTATAACGTATAACGTATAACGTATAACGTGTAACGTGTAACGTCTAACGTATAACTTATAACGTATAACGTATAACGTATAACGTATAACGTATAACGTATAACGTATAACGTATAATGTATAACGTATAACGTATAACGTATAACGTTTAACGTATAACGTATAACGTACAACGTATAAAGTACAACGTATATCCTATAACGCACAACGTATAACGTATAACGTATATCGTATAACGTATAACGTATAACGTATAGCGTATAACGTATAACGTATAACGAATAACGTATAACGTATAACGTATAACGTATAACGTATAACGTATAGCGTATAACGAATAACGTATTACATATTACATATAACGTATAAAGTACAACGTATAACGTATAACATATAACGCCTAACGCTTAACGTATAACGTATAACGTATAACGTATGACGTATAACGTACAACGTATAACGTATAACATATATCCTATAACGCATAACGTATAACGTATAACGTATATCGTATAACGTATAACGGATAACGTATAACGTATAACGTATAACGTATAAGGTATAACGTATAACGTATAACGTATAACGTACAACGTATAACGTATAACGTATAACGCATAACGTATAACGCATTACGTATAACGTATAACGTGTAACGTATCACGTATAGCGTATAACGAATAACGTATTACATATTACATATAACGTATAACGTACAACGTATAACGTATAACATTTAACGTCTAACGCTTAACGTATAACGTATAACGTATAACGTATGACGTATAACGTACAACGTATAACGTATAACGTATATCCTATAACGCATAACGTATATCCTGTAACGCATAACGTATAGCGTATAACGCATAACGTATACCGTATAACGTATAACGTGTAACGTATAACGTATAACGTATAACGTATAACGTATAACGTATAACGTATAACGTATAATGTATAACGTATAACGTATAACGTATAACGTATAACGTGTAACGTGTAACGTCTAACGTATAACGTATAACGTATAACGTATAACGTATAACGTATAACGTATAACGTATAACGTATAACGTATAACGTGTAACGTATAACGTATAACGTATAACGTATAACGTATAACGTATAACGTATAACGTATAACGTATTACGTATAAACTATATCGTCTAACATATAACGCATAACGTATATCGTATAACGTATAACGTATAACGTATAACATATAACGTATAACGTATAACGTATTACATATTACATATAACGTATAACGTATAACGTATAACGTATAACGTATAACGTATAACGTATAACGTGTAACGTGTAACGTATAACGTATAACGTATAACGTATAACATATAACGTATAACGTATAACGTATAACGTACAACGTATATACTATAACGCATAACGTATAACGTATAACGTATATCGTATGACGTATAACGTATAACGTATAACGTATAACGTATAACGTATAACGTATAACGTATAACGTATAACGTATAACGTATAAAGTATAACGTATAACGTATAACGTATAACGTATAACGCATAACGTATAACGTATAACGTGTAACGTATAACGTATAGCGTATAACGTATAACGTAATACATATTACATATAACGTATAACGTACAACGTATAACGTACAACATATAACGTCTAACGTTTAACGTATAACGTATAACGTATAACGTATAACGTATAACGTACAACGTATAACGTATAACGCATATCGTATACCGTATAACGTATAACGTATAACGTATAACGTATAACGCATAAAGTATAACGTATAACGTATAACGTATAACGTATAACGTATAACGTATAACGTATAACGTATAACGTATAACGTATAACGTATAACGTATAACGTATAACGTATAACGTATAACGTATAACGTATAACGTACAACGTATAACGTATAACGTATATCCTATAACGCATAACGTATATCCTATAACGCATAACGTATAGCGTATACCGCATAACGTATACCGTATAACGTATAACGTATAACGTATAACGTAGAACGTAGAACGTAGAACGTAGAACGTAGAACGTAGAACGTAGAACGTAGAACGTAGAACGTATAACGTATAACGTATAACGTAGAACGTAGAACGTAGAACGTATTACGTATAACGTATAACGTATAACGTATAACGTATAACGTGTAACGTATAACGTATAACGTATAACGTATAACGTATAACGTATAACGTATTACGTATAACGTATAAGGTATAACGTATAACGTATAACGTATAACGTATAACGTATAACGTATAACGTATAACGTATAACGTATAACGTATAACGTATAACGTGTAACGTATAACGTGTAACGTATAACGTGTAACTTATAACGTGTAACGTATAACGTATAACGTATAACGTATAACGTATAACGTATAACGTATAGCGTATAACGTATAACGTATAACGAATAACGTATAACGTATAACGTATAACGTATAACGTATAACGTATAGCGTGTAACGTATAACGTATAACGTATAACGTATAACGTATAACGTATAACGTATAACGTATAACGTAGAACGTAGAACGTAGAACGTAGAACGTAGAACGTAGAACGTATAACGTATAACGTATAACGTATAACGTATAACGTATAACGTATAACGTATAACGTGTAACGTGTAACGTCTAACGTATAACTTATAACGTATAACGTATAACGTATAACGTATAACGTATAACGTATAACGTATAACGTATAATGTATAACGTATAACGTATAACGTATAACGTTTAACGTATAACGTATAACGTACAACGTATAAAGTACAACGTATATCCTATAACGCACAACGTATAACGTATAACGTATATCGTATAACGTATAACGTATAACGTATAGCGTATAACGTATAACGTATAACGAATAACGTATAACGTATAACGTATAACGTATAACGTATAACGTATAGCGTATAACGAATAACGTATTACATATTACATATAACGTATAAAGTACAACGTATAACGTATAACATATAACGCCTAACGCTTAACGTATAACGTATAACGTATAACGTATGACGTATAACGTACAACGTATAACGTATAACATATATCCTATAACGCATAACGTATAACGTATAACGTATATCGTATAACGTATAACGGATAACGTATAACGTATAACGTATAACGTATAAGGTATAACGTATAACGTATAACGTATAACGTACAACGTATAACGTATAACGTATAACGCATAACGTATAACGCATTACGTATAACGTATAACGTGTAACGTATCACGTATAGCGTATAACGAATAACGTATTACATATTACATATAACGTATAACGTACAACGTATAACGTATAACATTTAACGTCTAACGCTTAACGTATAACGTATAACGTATAACGTATGACGTATAACGTATAACGTACAACGTATAACGTATAACGTATATCCTATAACGCATAACGTATATCCTGTAACGCATAACGTATAGCGTATAACGCATAACGTATACCGTATAACGTATAACGTGTAACGTATAACGTATAACGTATAACGTATAACGTATAACGTATAACGTATAACGTATAATGTATAACGTATAACGTATAACGTATAACGTATAACGTGTAACGTGTAACGTCTAACGTATAACGTATAACGTATAACGTATAACGTATAACGTATAACGTATAACGTATAACGTATAACGTATAACGTGTAACGTATAACGTATAACGTATAACGTATAACGTATAACGTATAACGTATAACGTATAACGTATTACGTATAAACTATATCGTCTAACATATAACGCATAACGTATATCGTATAACGTATAACGTATAACGTATAACATATAACGTATAACGTATAACGTATTACATATTACATATAACGTATAACGTATAACGTATAACGTATAACGTATAACGTATAACGTATAACGTGTAACGTGTAACGTATAACGTATAACGTATAACGTATAACATATAACGTATAACGTATAACGTATAACGTACAACGTATATACTATAACGCATAACGTATAACGTATAACGTATATCGTATGACGTATAACGTATAACGTATAACGTATAACGTATAACGTATAACGTATAACGTATAACGTATAACGTATAACGTATAAAGTATAACGTATAACGTATAACGTATAACGTATAACGCATAACGTATAACGTATAACGTGTAACGTATAACGTATAGCGTATAACGTATAACGTAATACATATTACATATAACGTATAACGTACAACGTATAACGTACAACATATAACGTCTAACGTTTAACGTATAACGTATAACGTATAACGTATAACGTATAACGTATAACGTATAGGGTATAACGCATATCGTATACCGTATAACGTATAACGTATAACGTATAACGTATAACGCATAAAGTATAACGTATAACGTATAACGTATAACGTATAACGTATAACGTATAACGTATAACGTATAACGTATAACGTATAACGTATAACGTATAACGTATAACGTAGAACGTAGAACGTATAACGTATAACGTATAACGTATAACGTATAACGTATAACGTAGAACGTATAACGTATAACGTATAACGTATAACGTATAACGTATAACGTAGAACGTATAACGTATAACGTGTAACGTATAACGTATAACGTATAACGTATAACGTATAACGTATAACGTATAACGTATAACGTATAACGTATAACGTATAACGTATAACGTATAACGTATAACGTATAACGTATAGCGTATAACGTATAACGTATAACGTATAACGTATAACGTATAACGTATAACGTAGAACGTAGAACGTAGAACGTAGAACGTAGAACGTAGAACGTAGAACGTAGAACGTATAACGTATAACGTATAACGTAGAACGTAGAACGTAGAACGTATAACGTATAACGTATAACGTACAACGTATATACTATAACGCATAACGTATATCCTGTAACGCATAACGTATAGCGTATAACGCATAACGTATACCGTATAACGTATAACGTGTAACGTATAACGTATAACGTATAACGTATAACGTATAACGTATAACGTATAACGTATAACGTATAACGTATAACGTATAACGTATGACGTAGCACGTATAAGGTATGACCTATAACGTATACCGTATAACGTATAACGTATAACGTATAACGTATAACGTATAACGTATAACGTATAATGTATAACGTATAACGTATAACGTATAACGTATAACGTGTAACGTGTAACGTCTAACGTATAACGTATAACGTATAACGTATAACGTATAACGTATAACGTATAACGTATAACGTATAACGTATAACGTGTAACGTATAACGTATAACGTATAACGTATAACGTATAACGTATAACGTATAACGTATAACGTATTACGTATAAACTATATCGTCTAACATATAACGCATAACGTATATCGTATAACGTATAACGTATAACGTATAACGTATAACGTATAACGTATAACGTATAACGTATTACATATTACATATAACGTATAACGTATAACATATAACGTATAACGTATAACGTATAACGTATAACGTCTAACGCTTAACGTATAACGTATAACGTATAACGTATAACGTATAACGTATAACGTATAACGTATAACGTATAACGTATAACGTATAACGTATAACGTATAACGTATAACGTATAACGTATAACGTATAACGTATAACGTATAACGTATAACGTATAACGTATAACGTATAACGTATAACGTATAACGTATAACGTATAACGTATAACGTAGAACGTAGAACGTAGAACGTAGAACGTATAACGTATAACGTATAACGTATAACGTATAACGTATAACGTATAACGTATAACGTATAACGTATAACGTATAACGTATAACGTATAACGTATAACGTATAACGTATAACGTATAACGTATAACGTATAACGTATAACGTATAACGTAGAACGTACATCGTATAACGTACAACGTATAACGTATAACGTACAACGTATAACGTACAACGTATATCCTATAACGCATAACGTATAACGTATAACGTATAACGTATAACGTATAACGTATAACGTATAACGTATAACGTATAACGTATAACGTATAACGTATAACGTATAAAGTATAACGTATAACGTATAACGTATAACGTATAACGCATAACGTATAACGTATAACGTGTAACGTATAACGTATAGCGTATAACGTATAACGTAATACATATTACATATAACGTATAACGTACAACGTATAACGTACAACATATAACGTCGAACGTTTAACGTATAACGTATAACGTATAACGTATAACGTATAACGTATAACGTATAGGGTATAACGCATATCGTATACCGTATAACGTATAACGTATAACGTATAACGTATAACGTATAACGTATAAAGTATAACGTATAACGTACAACGTATAACGTACAACGTATATACTATAACGCATAACGTGTAACGTATAACGTATATCGTATGACGTATAACGTATAACGTATAACGTATAACGTATAACGTATAACGTATAACGTATAAAGTATAACGTATAACGTATAACGTATAACGTATAACGTATAACGTATAACGTATAACGTATAACGTAGAACGTATAACGTATAACGTGTAACGTATAACGTATAACGTATAACGTATAACGTATAACGTATAACGTATAACGTATAACGTATAACGTATAACGTATAACGTATAACGTATAACGTATAGCGTATAACGTATAGCGTATAACGTATAACGTATAACGTATAACGTATAACGTATAACGTATAACGTAGAACGTAGAACGTAGAACGTAGAACGTAGAACGTAGAACGCATAACGTATAACGTATAACGTATAACGTAGAACATAGAACGTAGAACGTATAACGTATAACGTATAACGTATAACGTATAACGTATAACGTATAACGTATAACGTATAACGTATAACGTATAACGTATAACGTATAACGTATAACGTATAACGTATAACGTATAACGTATAACGTATAACGTATAACGTATTACGTATAACGTATAAGGTATAACGTATAACGTATAACGTATAACGTATAACGTATAACGTATAACGTATAACGTATAACGTATAACGTATAACGTATAACGTATAACGTATAACGTATAACGTATAACGTATAACGTATGACGTATCACGTATAAGGTATGACCTATAACGTATACCGTATAACGTATAACGTATAACGTATAACGTATAACCTATAACGTATAACGTATAACGTATAACGTATAACGTATAACGTATAACGTATAACGTGTAACGTGTAACGTCTAACGTATAACGTATAACGTATAACGTATAACGTATAACGTATAACTTATAACGTATAACGTATAACGTATAACGTGTAACGTATAACGTATAACGTATAACGTATAACGTATAACGTATAACGTATAACGTATAACGTATTACGTATAAACTATATCGTCTAACATATAACGCATAACGTATATCGTATAACGTATAACGTATAACGTATAACGTATAACGTATAACGTATAACGTATAACGTATTACATATTACATATAACGTATAACGTATAACGTATAACGTATAACGTATAACGTATAACGTGTAACGTGTAACGTATAACGTATAACGTATAACGTATAACATATAACGTATAACGTATAACGTATAACGTAAAACGTATACCGTATAACGTATAACGTGTAACGTATTACGTATAAACTATATCGTCTAACATATAACGCATAACGTATATCGTATAACATATAACGTATAACGTATAACGTATAACGTATAACGTATTAAATATTACATATAACGTATAACGTACAACGTATAACGTATAACGTATAACGTGTAACGTTTAACGTATAACGTATAACGTATAACGTATAACGTATAACGTATAACGTATAACGTATAACGTATAACGTAGAACGTACATCGTATAACGTACAACGTATATCCTATAACGCATAACGTATAACGTATAATGTATATCGTATAACGTATAACGTATAACGTATAACGTATAACGTATAACGTATAACGTATAACGTATAACGTATAACGTATAACCTATAACGTATAACGTATAACGAATAACGTATAACGTATAACGTATAACGTATAACGTATAACGTATAACGTATAACGTATAACGTATACCGTAGAACGTAGAACGTAGAACGTAGAACGTATAACGTATAACGTATAACGTATAACGTATAACGTATAACGTATAACCTATAACGTATAACGTATAACGAATAACGTATAACGTATAACGTATAACGTATAACGTATAACGTAGAACGTATAACGTATAACGTATAACGTGTAACGTATAACGTATAGCGTATAACGTATAACGTAATACATATTACATAAAACGTATAACGTACAACGTATAACGTATAACATATAACGTCTAACGTTTAACGTATAACGTATAACGTATAACGTATAACGTATAACGTATAACGTATAACGTATAACGTATAACGTATAACGTATAACGTATAACGTATAACGTATAACGTATAACGTATAACGTATAACGTATAACGTATAACGTATAACGTATAACGTATAACGTATAACGTATAACGTATAACGTATAACGTATAACGTATAACGTATAACGTATAACGTATAACGTATAACGTATAACGTATAACGTATAACGTATAACGTATAACGTATAACGTATAACGTATAACGTATAACGTATAACGTATAACGTATAACGTGTAACGTATAAAGTATAACGTATAACGTATAACGTATAACGTATAACGCATAACGTATAACGTATAACGTGTAACGTATAACGTATAGCGTATAACGTATAACGTAATACATATTACATATAACGTATAACGTACAACGTATAACGTACAACATATAACGTCTAACGTTTAACGTATAACGTATAACGTATAACGTATAACGTATAACGTATAACGTATAGGGTATAACGCATAACGTATACCGTATAACGTATAACGTATAACGTATAACGTATAACGTATAAAGTATAACGTATAACGTATAACGTATAACGTATAACGTATAACGTGTAACGTCTAACGTATAACGTATAACGTATAACGTATAACGTATAACGTATAACGTATAACGTATAACGAATAACGTATAACGTATAACGTATAACGTATAACGTATAACGTATAGCGTGTAACGTATAACGTATAACGTATAACGTATAACGTATAACGTATAACGTATAACGTAGAACGTAGAACGTAGAACGTAGAACGTAGAACGTAGAACGTAGAACGTAGAACGTAGAACGTAGAACGTAGAACGTAGAACGTAGAACGTATAACGTATAACGTATAACGTAGAACGTAGAACGTAGAACGTAGAACGTATAACGTATAACGTATAACGTATAACGTATAACGTATAACGTATAACGTATAGCGTGTAACGTATAACGTATAACGTATAACGTATAACGTATAACGTATAACGTATAACGTATAACTTATAACGTATAACGTATATCCTATAACGCATAACGTATAGCGTATAACGCATAACGTATACCGTATAACGTATAACGTATAACGTATAACGTATAACGTATAACGTATAACGTATAACGTATAACGTATAACGTATAACGTATAACGTATAACGTATAACGTATAACGTATAACGTATAACGTACAACGTATAACGTACAACGTATATCCTATAACGCATAACGTATAACGTATAACGTATAACGTATAACGTATAACGTATAACGTATAACGTATAACGTATAACGTATAACGTATAACGTATAACGTATAACGTATAACGTATAACGTATAACGTATAAAGTATAACGTATAACGTATAACGTATAACGTATAACGCATAACGTATAACGTATAACGTGTAACGTATAACGTATAGCGTATAACGTATAACGTAATACATATTACATATAACGTATAACGTACAACGTATAACGTACAACATATAACGTCTAACGTTTAACGTATAACGTATAACGTATAACGTATAACGTATAACGTATAACGTATAACGTATAACGTATAGGGTATAACGCATAACGTATACCGTATAACGTATAACGTATAACGTATAACGTATAACGTATAAAGTATAACGTATAACGTATAACGTATAACGTATAACGTATAACGTATAACGTATAACGTATAACGTATAACGTAGAACGTAGAACGTATAACGTATAACGTATAACGTATAACGTATAACGTATAACGTATAACGTATAACGTATAACGTATAACGTATAACGTACAACGTATAACGTACAACGTATATCCTATAACGCATAACGTATAACGTATAACGTATATCGTATGACGTATAACGTATAACGTATAACGTATAACGTATAACGTATAACGTATAACGTATAACGTATAACGTATAACGTATAACGTATAACGTATAACGTATAAAGTATAACGTATAACGTATAACGTATAACGTAAAACGTATAACGTATAACGTATAACGTATAACGTATAACGTAGAACGTATAACGTATAACGTGTAACGTATAACGTATAACATATAACGTATAACGTATAACGTATAACGTATAACGTATAACGTATAACGTATAACGTATAACGTATAGCGTATAACGTATAACGTATAACGTATAACGTATAACGTATAACGTATAACGTAGAACGTAGAACGTAGAACGTAGAACGTAGAACGTAGAACGTAGAACGTAGAACGTAGAACGTATAACGTATAACGTAGAACGTAGAACGTAGAACGTAGAACGTATAACGTATAACGTATAACGTATAACGTATAACGTATAACGTATAACGTATAACGTATAACGTGTAACGTATAACGTATAACGTATAACGTATAACGTATAACGTATAACGTATTACGTATAACGTATAAGGTATAACGTATAACGTATAACGTATAACGTATAACGTATAACGTATAACGTATAACGTATAACGTATAACGTATAACGTATAACGTATAACGTATAACGTGTAACGTATAACGTGTAACGTATAACGTGTAACGTATAACGTGTAACGTATAACGTGTAACGTATAACGTGTAACGTATAACGTATAACGTATAACGTATAACGTATAACGTATAACGTATAACGTATAACGAATAACGTATAACGTATAACGTATAACGTATAACGTATAACGTATAGCGTGTAACGTATAACGTATAACGTATAACGTATAACGTATAACGTATAACGTATAACGTAGAACGTAGAACGTAGAACGTAGAACGTAGAACGTAGAACGTAGAACGTAGAACGTAGAACGTAGAACGTAGAACGTAGAACGTAGAACGTATAACGTATAACGTATAACGTAGAACGTAGAACGTAGAACGTAGAACGTATAACGTATAACGTATAACGTATAACGAATAACGTATAACGTATAACGTATAACGTATAACGTATAACGTATAACGTATAACGTATAACGTATAACGTATAACGTATAACGTATAACGTACAACGTATAACGTATAACTTATAACGTATAACGTATATCCTATAACGCATAACGTATAGCGTATAACGCATAACGTATACCGTATAACGTATAACGTATAACGTATAACGTATAACGTATAACGTATAACGTATAACGTATAACGTATAACGTATACCGTATAACGTATAACGTATAACGTATAACGTATAACGTATAACGTATAACGTATAACGTGTAACGTGTAACGTATAACGTATAACGTATAACGTATAACGTATAACGTATAACGTACAACGTATAACGTATAACGTATAACGTATAACGTATAACGTATAACGTATAACGTATAACGTATAACGTATAACGTATAACGTATAACGTATAACGTACAACGTATAACGTATAACTTATAACGTATAACGTATATCCTATAACGCATAACGTATAGCGTATAACGCATAACGTATACCGTATAACGTATAACGTATAACGTATAACGTATAACGTATAACGTATAACGTATAACGTATAACGTATAACGTATAACGTATAACGTATAACGTATAACGTATAACGTATAACGTATAACGTATAACGTATAACGTATAACGTATAACGTATAACGTATAACGTATAACGTATAACGTATAACGTATAACGTATAACGTATAACGTATAACGTATAACGTATAACGTATAACGTATAACGTATAACGTATAACGTATAACGTATAACGTATAACGTATAACGTATAACGTATAACGTATAACGTATAACGTATAACGTACAACGTATAACGTACAACGTATATCCTATAACGCATAACGTATAACGTATAACGTATAACGTATAACGTATAACGTATAACGTATAACGTATAACGTATAACGTATAACGTATAACGTATAACGTATAACGTATAACGTGTAACGTATAAAGTATAACGTATAACGTATAACGTATAACGTATAACGCATAACGTATAACGTATAACGTGTAACGTATAACGTATAGCGTATAACGTATAACGTAATACATATTACATATAACGTATAACGTACAACGTATAACGTACAACATATAACGTCTAACGTTTAACGTATAACGTATAACGTATAACGTATAACGTATAACGTATAACGTATAGGGTATAACGCATAACGTATACCGTATAACGTATAACGTATAACGTATAACGTATAACGTATAAAGTATAACGTATAACGTATAACGTATAACGTATAACGTATAACGTGTAACGTCTAACGTATAACGTATAACTTATAACGTATAACGTATAACTTATAACGTATAACGTATAACGTATAACGTGTAACGTATAACGTGTAACGTATAACGTGTAACGTATAACGTATAACGTATAACGTATAACGTATAACGTATAACGTATAACGTATAACGTATAACGTATAACGTACAACGTATAACGTATAACTTATAACGTATAACGTATATCCTATAACGCATAACGTATAGCGTATAACGCATAACGTATACCGTATAACGTATAACGTATAACGTATAACGTATAACGTATAACGTATAACGTATAACGTATAACGTATAACGTATAACGTATAACGTATAACGTATAACGTATAACGTATAACGTATAACGTACAACGTATAACGTATAACGTATATCCTATAACGCATAACGTATATCCTATAACGCATAACGTATAGCGTATACCGCATAACGTATACCGTATAACGTATAACGTATAACGTATAACGTAGAACGTAGAACGTAGAACGTAGAACGTAGAACGTAGAACGTAGAACGTAGAACGTAGAACGTATAACGTATAACGTATAACGTAGAACGTAGAACGTAGAACGTATTACGTATAACGTATAACGTATAACGTATAACGTATAACGTGTAACGTATAACGTATAACGTATAACGTATAACGTATAACGTATAACGTATTACGTATAACGTATAAGGTATAACGTATAACGTATAACGTATAACGTATAACGTATAACGTATAACGTATAACGTATAACGTATAACGTATAACGTATAACGTGTAACGTATAACGTGTAACGTATAACGTGTAACTTATAACGTGTAACGTATAACGTATAACGTATAACGTATAACGTATAACGTATAACGTATAGCGTATAACGTATAACGTATAACGAATAACGTATAACGTATAACGTATAACGTATAACGTATAACGTATAGCGTGTAACGTATAACGTATAACGTATAACGTATAACGTATAACGTATAACGTATAACGTATAACGTAGAACGTAGAACGTAGAACGTAGAACGTAGAACGTAGATCGTATAACGTATAACGTATAACGTAGAACGTAGAACGTAGAACGTAGAACGTAGAACGTAGAACGTATAACGTATAACGTATAACGTATAACGTATAACGTATAACGTATAACGTATAACGTATAACGTGTAACGTATAACGTATAACGTATAACGTATAACGTATAACGTATAACGTATTACGTATAACGTATAAGGTATAACGTATAACGTATAACGTATAACGTATAACGTATAACGTATAACGTATAACGTATAACGTATAACGTATAACGTATAACGTGTAACGTATAACGTGTAACGTATAACGTGTAACTTATAACGTGTAACGTATAACGTATAACGTATAACGTATAACGTATAACGTATAACGTATAGCGTATAACGTATAACGTATAACGAATAACGTATAACGTATAACGTATAACGTATAACGTATAACGTATAGCGTGTAACGTATAACGTATAACGTATAACGTATAACGTATAACGTATAACGTATAACGTATAACTTATAACGTATAACGTATATCCTATAACGCATAACGTATAGCGTATAACGCATAACGTATACCGTATAACGTATAACGTATAACGTATAACGTATAACGTATAACGTATAACGTATAACGTATAACGTATAACGTATAACGTATAACGTATAACGTATAACGTATAACGTATAACGTATAACGTACAACGTATAACGTACAACGTATATCCTATAACGCATAACGTATAACGTATAACGTATAACGTATAACGTATAACGTATAACGTATAACGTATAACGTATAACGTATAACGTATAACGTATAACGTATAACGTATAACGTATAACGTATAACGTATAAAGTATAACGTATAACGTATAACGTATAACGTATAACGCATAACGTATAACGTATAACGTGTAACGTATAACGTATAGCGTATAACGTATAACGTAATACATATTACATATAACGTATAACGTACAACGTATAACGTACAACATATAACGTCTAACGTTTAACGTATAACGTATAACGTATAACGTATAACGTATAACGTATAACGTATAACGTATAACGTATAGGGTATAACGCATAACGTATACCGTATAACGTATAACGTATAACGTATAACGTATAACGTATAAAGTATAACGTATAACGTATAACGTATAACGTATAACGTATAACGTATAACGTATAACGTATAACGTATAACGTAGAACGTAGAACGTATAACGTATAACGTATAACGTATAACGTATAACGTATAACGTATAACGTATAACGTATAACGTATAACGTATAACGTACAACGTATAACGTACAACGTATATCCTATAACGCATAACGTATAACGTATAACGTATATCGTATGACGTATAACGTATAACGTATAACGTATAACGTATAACGTATAACGTATAACGTATAACGTATAACGTATAACGTATAACGTATAACGTATAACGTATAAAGTATAACGTATAACGTATAACGTATAACGTAAAACGTATAACGTATAACGTATAACGTATAACGTATAACGTAGAACGTATAACGTATAACGTGTAACGTATAACGTATAACGTATAACGTATAACGTATAACGTATAACGTATAACGTATAACGTATAACGTATAACGTATAACGTATAGCGTATAACGTATAACGTATAACGTATAACGTATAACGTATAACGTATAACGTATAACGTAGAACGTAGAACGTAGAACGTAGAACGTAGAACGTAGAACGTAGAACGTAGAACGTATAACGTATAACGTAGAACGTAGAACGTAGAACGTAGAACGTATAACGTATAACGTATAACGTATAACGTATAACGTATAACGTATAACGTATAACGTATAACGTGTAACGTATAACGTATAACGTATAACGTATAACGTATAACGTATAACGTATTACGTATAACGTATAAGGTATAACGTATAACGTATAACGTATAACGTATAACGTATAACGTATAACGTATAACGTATAACGTATAACGTATAACGTATAACGTATAACGTATAACGTGTAACGTATAACGTGTAACGTATAACGTGTAACGTATAACGTGTAACGTATAACGTGTAACGTATAACGTGTAACGTATAACGTATAACGTATAACGTATAACGTATAACGTATAACGTATAACGTATAACGAATAACGTATAACGTATAACGTATAACGTATAACGTATAACGTATAGCGTGTAACGTATAACGTATAACGTATAACGTATAACGTATAACGTATAACGTATAACGTAGAACGTAGAACGTAGAACGTAGAACGTAGAACGTAGAACGTAGAACGTAGAACGTAGAACGTAGAACGTAGAACGTAGAACGTAGAACGTAGAACGTATAACGTATAACGTAGAACGTAGAACGTAGAACGTAGAACGTATAACGTATAACGTATAACGTATAACGAATAACGTATAACGTATAACGTATAACGTATAACGTATAACGTATAACGTATAACGTATAACGTATAACGTATAACGTATAACGTATAACGTACAACGTATAACGTATAACTTATAACGTATAACGTATATCCTATAACGCATAACGTATAGCGTATAACGCATAACGTATACCGTATAACGTATAACGTATAACGTATAACGTATAACGTATAACGTATAACGTATAACGTATAACGTATAACGTATACCGTATAACGTATAACGTATAACGTATAACGTATAACGTATAACGTATAACGTATAACGTGTAACGTGTAACGTCTAACGTATAACGTATAACTTATAACGTATAACGTACAACGTATAACGTATAACGTATAACGTATAACGTGTAACGTATAACGTGTAACGTATAACGTGTAACGTATAACGTATAACGTATAACGTATAACGTATAACGTATAACGTATAACGTATAACGTATAACGTATAACGTATAACGTATAACGTATAACGTACAACGTATAACGTATAACTTATAACGTATAACGTATATCCTATAACGCATAACGTATAGCGTATAACGCATAACGTATACCGTATAACGTATAACGTATAACGTATAACGTATAACGTATAACGTATAACGTATAACGTATAACGTATAACGTATAACGTATAACGTATAACGTATAACGTACAACGTATAACGTATAACGTATATCCTATAACGCATAACGTATATCCTATAACGCATAACGTATAGCGTATACCGCATAACGTATACCGTATAACGTATAACGTATAACGTATAACGTATAACGTATAACGTAGAACGTAGAACGTAGAACGTAGAACGTAGAACGTAGAACGTAGAACGTAGAACGTAGAACGTAGAACGTAGAACGTATAACGTAGAACGTAGAACGTAGAACGTAGAACGTAGAACGTATAACGTATAACGTATAACGTATAACGTATAACGTATAACGTATAACGTGTAACGTATAACGTATAACGTATAACGTATAACGTATAACGTATAACGTAATACGTATAACGTATAAGGTATAACGTATAACGTATAACGTATAACGTATAACGTATAACGTATAACGTATAACGTATAACGTATAACGTATAACGTATAACGTATAACGTGTAACGTATAACGTGTAACGTATAACGTGTAACTTATAACGTGTAACGTATAACGTATAACGTATAACGTATAACGTATAACGTATAACGTATAGCGTATAACGTATAACGTATAACGAATAACGTATAACGTATAACGTATAACGTATAACGTATAACGTATAGCGTGTAACGTATAACGTATAACGTATAACGTATAACGTATAACGTATAACGTATAACGTATAACGTAGAACGTATAACGTAGAACGTAGAACGTATAACGTATAACGTATAACGTATAACGTATAACGTATAACGTATAACGTATAACGTATAACGTATAACGTATAACGTATAAAGTATAACGTATAACGTATAACGTATAACGTAAAACGTATAACGTATAACGTATAACGTGTAACGTATAACGTATAGCGTATAACGTATAACGTAATACATATTACATATAACGTATAACGTACAACGTATAACGTACAACATATAACGTCTAACGTTTAACGTATAACGTATAACGTATAACGTATAACGTATAACGTATAACGTATAACGTATAGGGTATAACGCATAACGTATACCGTATAACGTATAACGTATAACGTATAACAACGTATAACGTATAACGTATAACGTATAACGTATAACGTATAACGTATAGGGTATAACGCATAACGTATACCGTATAACGTATAACGTATAACGTATAACGTATAACGTATAAAGTATAACGTATAACGTATAACGTATAACGTATAACGTATAACGTATAACGTATAACGTATAACGTATAACGTAGAACGTAGAACGTATAACGTATAACGTATAACGTATAACGTATAACGTATAACGTATAACGTATAACGTATAACGTATAACGTATAACGTACAACGTATAACGTACAACGTATATCCTATAACGCATAACGTATAACGTATAACGTATATCGTATGACGTATAACGTATAACGTATAACGTATAACGTATAACGTATAACGTATAACGTATAACGTATAACGTATAACGTATAAAGTATAACGTATAACGTATAACGTATAACGTATAACGTATAACGTATAACGTATAACGTATAACGTATAGCGTATAACGTATAACGTATAACGTATAACGTATAACGTATAACGTATAACGTAGAACGTAGAACGTAGAACGTAGAACGTAGAACGTAGAACGTAGAACGTAGAACGTAGAACGTATAACGTAGAACGTAGAACGTAGAACGTAGAACGTAGAACGTATAACGTATAACGTATAACGTATAACGTATAACGTATAACGTATAACGTATAACGTGTAACGTATAACGTATAAAGTATAACGTATAACGTATAACGTATAACGTATTACGTATAACGTATAAGGTATAACGTATAACGTATAACGTATAACGTATAACGTATAACGTATAACGTATAACGTATAACGTATAACGTATAACGTATAACGCGTAACGTATAACGTGTAACGTATAACGTGTAACGTATAACGTGTAACGTATAACGTGTAACGTATAACGTGTAACGTATAACGTGTAACGTATAACGTATAACGTATAACGTATAACGTATAACGTATAACGTATAACGTATAACGAATAACGTATAACGTATAACGTATAACGTATAACGTATAACGTATAGCGTGTAACGTATAACGTATAACGTATAACGTATAACGTATAACGTATAACGTATAACGTATAACGTATAACGTAGAACGTAGAACGTAGAACGTAGAACGTAGAACGTAGAACGTAGAACGTATAACGTATAACGTATAACGTAGAACGTAGAACGTAGAACGTATAACGTATAACGTATAACGTATAACGTATAACGTATAACGTATAACGTATAACGTATAACGTATAACGTATAACGTATAACGTATAACGTATAACGTATAACGTATAACGTATAACGTACAACGTATAACGTATAACTTATAACGTATAACGTATATCCTATAACGCATAACGTATAGCGTATAACGCATAACGTATACCGTATAACGTATAACGTATAACGTATAACGTATAACGTATAACGTATAACGTATAACGTATAACGTATAACGTATAACGTATACCGTATAACGTATAACGTATAACGTATAACGTATAACGTATAACGTATAACGTATAACGTGTAACGTGTAACGTCTAACGTATAACGTATAACTTATAACGTATAACGTACAACGTATAACGTATAACGTATAACGTATAACGTGTAACGTATAACGTGTAACGTATAACGTGTAACGTATAACGTATAACGTATAACGTATAACGTATAACGTATAACGTATAACGTATAACGTATAACGTATAACGTATAACGTATAACGTATAACGTACAACGTATAACGTATAACTTATAACGTATAACGTATATCCTATAACGCATAACGTATAGCGTATAACGCATAACGTATACCGTATAACGTATAACGTATAACGTATAACGTATAACGTATAACGTATAACGTATAACGTATAACGTATAACGTATAACGTATATCGTATAACGTATAACGTATAACGTATAACGTATAACGTATAACGTACAACGTATAACGTATAACGTATATCCTATAACGCATAACGTATATCCTATAACGCATAACGTATAGCGTATACCGCATAACGTATACCGTATAACGTATAACGTATAACGTATAACGTATAACGTAGAACGTAGAACGTAGAACGTAGAACGTAGAACGTAGAACGTAGAACGTAGAACGTATAACGTAGAACGTATAACGTATAACTTATAACGTATAACGTATAACGTATAACGTATAACCTATAACGTATATTCTATAACGTATAACGTATAACGTATAACGTATAACGTATAATGTATAACGTGTAACGTATAACGTATAACGTACAACGTATAACGTACAACGTATAACGTATAACGTATAACGTATAACGTATAACGTATAACGTATAACGTATAACGTATAACGTATAACGTATAACGTATAACGTATAACGTATAACGTATAACGTATAACGTATAACGTATAACGTCTAACGTATAACGTATAACTTATAACGTATAACGTACAACGTATAACGTATAACGTATAACGTATAACGTGTAACGTATAACGTGTAACGTATAACGTGTAACGTATAACGTATAACGTATAACGTATAACGTATAACGTATAACGTATAACGTATAACGTATAACGTGTAACGTATAACGTGTAACGTATAACGTGTAACTTATAACGTGTAACGTATAACGTATAACGTATAACGTATAACGTATAACGTATAACGTATAACGTATGGCGTATAACGTATAACGTATAACGCATAACGTATACCGTATAACGTATAACGTATAACGTATAACGTATAACGTATAACGTATAACGTATAACGTCTAACGTATAACGTATAACTTATAACGTATAACGTACAACGTATAACGTATAACGTATAACGTATAACGTGTAACGTATAACGTGTAACGTATAACGTGTAACGTATAACGTATAACGTATAACGTATAACGTGTAACGTATAACGTGTAACGTATAACGTGTAACTTATAACGTGTAACGTATAACGTATAACGTATAACGTATAACGTATAACGTATAACGTATAACGTGTAACGTATAACGTGTAACGTATAACGTGTAACTTATAACGTATAACGTATAACGTATAACGTATAACGTATAACGCATAACGTATACCGTATAACGTATAACGTATAACGTATAACGTATAACGTATAACGTATAACGTATAACGTATAACGTATAACGTATAACGTGTAACGTATAACGTGTAACGTATAACGTGTAACTTATAACGTGTAACGTATAACGTATAACGTATAACGTATAACGTATAACATATAACGTATAACGTATAGCGTATAACGTATAACGTATAACGCATAACGTATACCGTATAACGTATAACGTATAACGTATAACGTATAACGTATAACGTATAACGTATAACGTCTAACGTATAACGTATAACTTATAACGTATAACGTACAACGTATAACGTATAACGTATAACGTATAACGTGTAACGTATAACGTGTAACGTATAACGTGTAACGTATAACGTATAACGTATAACGTATAACGTATAACGTATAACGTATAACGTATAACGTATAACGTATAACGTATAACGTATAACGTATAACGTACAACGTATAACGTATAACTTATAACGTATAACGTATATCCTATAACGCATAACGTATAGCGTATAACGCATAACGTATACCGTATAACGTATAACGTATAACGTATAACGTATAACGTATAACGTATAACGTATAACGTATAACGTATAACGTATAACGTATAACGTATAACGTATAACGTATAACGTATAACGTACAACGTATAACGTATAACGTATATCCTATAACGCATAACGTATATCCTATAACGTATAACGTATAACGTATAACGTATAACGTATAACGTATAACGTATAACGTATAACGTATAACGTATAACGTATAACGTGTAACGTATAACGTATAACGTATAACGTATAACGTATAACGTATAACGTAATACGTATAACGTATAAGGTATAACGTATAACGTATAACGTATAACGTATAACGTATAACGTATAACGTATAACGTATAACGTATAACGTATAACGTATAACGTGTAACGTATAACGTGTAACGTATAACGTGTAACTTATAACGTGTAACGTATAACGTATAACGTATAACGTATAACGTATAACGTATAACGTATAACGTATAGCGTATAACGTATAACGTATAACGAATAACGTATAACGTATAACGTATAACGTATAACGTATAACGTATAGCGTGTAACGTATAACGTATAACGTATAACGTATAACGTATAACGTATAACGTATAACGTATAACGTATAACGTAGAACGTATAACGTAGAACGTAGAACGTATAACGTAGAACGTAGAACGTAGAACGTAGAACGTAGAACGTAGAACGTATAACGTATAACGTAGAACGTAGAACGTAGAACGTAGAACGTAGAACGTAGAACGTAGAACGTAGAACGTATAACGTATAACGTATAACGTATAACGTATAACGTATAACGTATAACGTATAACGTATAACGTATAACGTATAACGTATAACGTATAACGTACAACGTATAACGTATAACTTATAACGTATAACGTATATCCTATAACGCATAACGTATAGCGTATAACGCATAACGTATACCGTATAACGTATAACGTATAACGTATAACGTATAACGTATAACGTATAACGTATAACGTATAACGTATAACGTATAACGTATAACGTATAACGTATAACGTATAACGTATAACGTATAACGTATAACGTATAACGTGTAACGTGTAACGTCTAACGTATAACGTATAACTTATAACGTATAACGTATAACGTATAACGTATAACGTATAACGTATAACGTGTAACGTATAACGTGTAACGTATAACGTGTAACGTATAACGTATAACGTATAACGTATAACGTATAACGTATAACGTATAACGTATAACGTATAACGTATAACGTATAACGTATAACGTATAACGTATAACGTATAACGTACAACGTATAACGTATAACTTATAACGTATAACGTATATCCTATAACGCATAACGTATAGCGTATAACGCATAACGTATACCGTATAACGTATAACGTATAACGTATAACGTATAACGTATAACGTATAACGTATAACGTATAACGTATAACGTATAACGTATAACGTATAACGTATAACGTATAACGTATAACTTATAACGTATAACGTATATCCTATAACGCATAACGTATAGCGTATAACGCATAACGTATACCGTATAACGTATAACGTATAACGTATAACGTATAACGTATAACGTATAACGTATAACGTATAACGTATAACGTATAACGTATAACGTATAACGTATAACGTATAACGTACAACGTATAACGTATAACTTATAACGTATAACGTATATCCTATAACGCATAACGTATAGCGTATAACGCATAACGTATACCGTATAACGTATAACGTATAACGTATAACGTATAACGTATAACGTATAACGTATAACGTATAACGTATAACGTATAACGTATAACGTATAACGTATAACGTATAACGTATAACGTATAACGTATAACGTATAACGTGTAACGTGTAACGTCTAACGTATAACGTATAACTTATAACGTATAACGTATAACGTATAACGTATAACGTATAACGTATAACGTGTAACGTATAACGTGTAACGTATAACGTGTAACGTATAACGTATAACGTATAACGTATAACGTATAACGTATAACGTATAACGTATAACGTATAACGTATAACGTATAACGTATAACGTATAACGTATAACGTACAACGTATAACGTATAACTTATAACGTATAACGTATATCCTATAACGCATAACGTATAGCGTATAACGCATAACGTATACCGTATAACGTATAACGTATAACGTATAACGTATAACGTATAACGTATAACGTATAACGTATAACGTATAACGTATAACGTATAACGTATAACGTATAACGTATAACGTATAACGTATAACGTATAACGTATAACGTATAACGTATAACGTATAACGTATAACGTAAACGTATAACGTATAACGTATAACGTATAACGTATAACGTATAACGTATAACGTATAACGTATAACGTATAAACGTATAACGTATAACATATAACGTGTAACGTCTAACGTATAACGTATTACGTATAACGTATAACGTATAACGTATAACGTATAACGTATAACGTATAGCGTATAACGTATAACGTATATAGTATAACGTATAACGTATAACGTATAACGTATAACGTATAACTTATAACGTATAACGTATAACGTATAACGTATAACCTATAACGTATATTCTATAACGTATAACGTATAACGTATAACGTATAACGTATAATGTATAACGTGTAACGTATAACGTATAACGTACAACGTATAACGTACAACGTATAACGTATAACGTTTAACGTATAACGTATAACGTATAACGTATAACGTATAACGTATAACTTATAACGTATAACGTATAACGTATAACGTATAACGTATAACCTATAACGTATATTCTATAACGTATAACGTATAACGTATAACGTATAACGTATAATGTATAACGTGTAACGTATAACGTATAACGTACAACGTATAACGTGTAACGTATAACGTATAACGTATAACGTATAACGTATAACCTATACCGTATATTCTATAACGTATAACGTATAACGTATAACGTATAACGTATAATGTATAACGTATAACGTATAACGTATAACGTATAACGTATAACGTATAACGTATAACGTATAACGTATAACCTATATTGTGTAACGTCTAACGTATAACGAATCACGTATAACGTATAACGTATAACGTATATTCTATACCGTATAACGTATAACGTATAACGTATAACGTATAATGTATAACGTATAACGTATAACATATAACGTGTAACGTCTAACGTATAACGTATTACGTATAACTTATAACGTATAACGTATAACGTATAACGTATAACCTATAACGTATATTCTATAACGTATAACGTATAACGTATAACGTATAACGTATAACGTATAACGTATAATGTATAACGTGTAACGTATAATGTATAACGTACAACGTATAACGTGTAACGTATAACGTATAACGTATAACGTATAACGTATAACCTATACCGTATATTCCATAACGTATAACGTATAACGTATAACGTACAACGTATAACGTGTAACGTATAACGTATAACGTATAACGTATAACGTATAACCTATACCGTATATTCTATAACGTATAACGTATAACGTATAACGTATAACGTATAATGTATAACGTATAACGTATAACGCATAACTTATAACGTATAACGTATAACGTATAACGTATAACCTATAACGTATATTCTATAACGTATAACGTATAACGTATAACGTATAACGTATAACGTATAACGTATAACGTATAACGTACAACGTATAACGTACAACGTATAACGTATAACGTATAACGTATAACGTATAACGTATAACGTATAACGTATAACGTATAACGTATAACGTATAACGTATAACGTATAACGTATAACGTATAACGTATAACGTATAACGTATAACGTATAACGTATAACGTATAACGTATAACGTATAACGTATAACGTATAACGTATAACGTATAACGTATAACGTATAACGTATAACGTATAACGTATAACGTATAATGTATAACGTGTAACGTATAACGTATAACGTACAACGTATAACGTGTAACGTATAACGTATAACGTATAACGTATAACGTATAACCTATACCGTATATTCTATAACGTATAACGTATAACGTATAACGTATAACGTATAACGTATAACGTATAACGTATAACGTAAAACGTATAACGTATAACGTATAACGTATAACGTATAACGTATAACGTACAACGTATAACGTATAACGTATATCCTATAACGCATAACGTATATCCTATAACGCATAACGTATAGCGTATACCGCATAACGTATACCGTATAACGTATAACGTATAACGTATAACGTATAACGTAGAACGTAGAACGTAGAACGTAGAACGTAGAACGTAGAACGTAGAACGTAGAACGTATAACGTAGAACGTATAACGTATAACTTATAACGTATAACGTATAACGTATAACGTATAACGTATAACGTATAACGTATAACGTATAACGTATAACGTATAACGTATAACGTATAACGTATAACTTATAACGTATAACGTATATCCTATAACGCATAACGTATAGCGTATAACGCATAACGTATACCGTATAACGTATAACGTATAACGTATAACGTATAACGTACAACGTATAACGTATAACGTATAACGTATAACGTATAACGTATAACGTATAACGTATAACGTATAACGTATAACGTATAACGTATAACGTATAACGTATAACGTACAACGTATAACGTAGAACGTATAACGTATAACGTATAACGTAGAACGTAGAACGTAGAACGTATAACGTATAACGTATAACGTATAACGTATAACGTATAACGTATAACGTATAACGTATAACGTATAACGTATAACGTATAACGTATAACGTATAACGTATAACGTATAACGTATAACGTATAACGTACAACGTATAACGTATAACTTATAACGTATAACGTATATCCTATAACGCATAACGTATAGCGTATAACGCATAACGTATACCGTATAACGTATAACGTATAACGTATAACGTATAACGTATAACGTATAACGTATAACGTATAACGTATAACGTATACCGTATAACGTATAACGTATAACGTATAACGTATAACGTATAACGTATAACGTATAACGTGTAACGTGTAACGTCTAACGTATAACGTATAACTTATAACGTATAACGTACAACGTATAACGTATAGCGTATAACGTATAACGTGTAACGTATAACGTGTAACGTATAACGTGTAACGTATAACGTATAACGTATAACGTATAACGTATAACGTATAACGTATAACGTATAACGTATAACGTATAACGTATAACGTATAACGTATAACGTACAACGTATAACGTATAACTTATAACGTATAACGTATATCCTATAACGCATAACGTATAGCGTATAACGCATAACGTATACCGTATAACGTATAACGTATAACGTATAACGTATAACGTATAACGTATAACGTATAACGTATAACGTATAACGTATAACGTATAACGTATAACGTATAACGTATAACGTATAACGTATAACGTACAACGTATAACGTATAACGTATATCCTATAACGCATAACGTATATCCTATAACGCATAACGTATAGCGTATACCGCATAACGTATACCGTATAACGTATAACGTATAACGTATAACGTATAACGTAGAACGTAGAACGTAGAACGTAGAACGTAGAACGTAGAACGTAGAACGTAGAACGTATAACGTAGAACGTATAACGTATAACTTATAACGTATAACGTATAACGTATAACGTATAACCTATAACGTATATTCTATAACGTATAACGTATAACGTATAACGTATAACGTATAATGTATAACGTGTAACGTATAACGTATAACGTACAACGTATAACGTACAACGTATAACGTATAACGTATAACGTATAACGTATAACGTATAACGTATAACGTATAACGTATAACGTATAACGTATAACGTATAACTTATAACGTATAACGTACATCCTATAACGCATAACGTATAGCGTATAACGCATAACGTATACCGTATAACGTATAACGTATAACGTATAACGTATAACGTATAACGTATAACGTATAACGTATAACGTATAACGTATAACGTATAACGTATAACGTATAACGTATAACGTATAACGTATAACGTATAACGTATAACGTATAACGTATAACGTATAACGTATAACGTATAACGTATAACGTATAACGTATAACGTATAACGTATAACGTATAACGTATAACGTATAACGTATAACGTATAACGTATAACATATAACGTGTAACGTCTAACGTATAACGTATTACGTATAACGTATAACGTATAACGTATAACGTATAACGTATAACGTATAGCGTATAACGTATAACGTATATAGTATAACGTATAACGTATAACGTATAACGTATAACGTATAACTTATAACGTATAACGTATAACGTATAACGTATAACCTATAACGTATATTCTATAACGTATAACGTGTAACGTATAACGTATAACGTACAACGTATAACGTACAACGTATAACGTATAACGTATAACGTATAACGTATAACGTATAACGTATGATGTATAACGTATAACGTATAACGTATAACGTATAACGTGTAACGTATAACGTATAACGTGTAACATATAACGTATAACGTATAACGTAGAACGTATAACGTATAACGTATGACGTATCACGAATAAGGTATGACCTATAACGTATAACGTATAGCGTATAACGTATGACGTATAACGTATAGCGTATGACGTGTAACGTATAACGTATAACGTATAACGTATAACGTATAACGTATAACTTATATCGTATAACGTATAACGTATGACGTATAACGTATAACGTATTACGTATAAACGATATAACGTATAACGTATAACGTATAACGTATAACGTATAACGTATAACGTATAACGTATAACGTATAACGTATAACGTATAACGTATAACGTATAACGTATAACGTATAACGTATAACGTATAACGTATAACGTATAAAGTATAACGTATAACGTATAACGTATAACGTATAACGTATAACGTATAACGTATAACGTATAATGTATAACGTGTAACGTATAACGTATAACGTACAACGTATAACGTGTAACGTATAACGTATAACGTATAACGTATAACGTATAACCTATACCGTATATTCTATAACGTATAACGTATAACGTATAACGTATAACGTATAATGTATAACGTATAACGTATAACGTATAACGTATAACGTATAACGTATAACGTATATTCTATACCGTATAACGTATAACGTATAACGTATAACGTATAACGTATAACGTATAACGTATAATGTATAACGTATAACGTATAACATATAACGTGTAACGTCTAACGTATAACGTATTACGTATAACTTATAACGTATAACGTATAACGTATAACGTATAACCTATAACGTATAACTTATAACGTATAACGTATAACGTATAACGTATAACCTATAACGTATATTCTATAACGTATAACGTATAACGTATAACGTATAACGTATAACGTATAACGTATAATGTATAACGTGTAACGTATAACGTATAACGTACAACGTATAACGTGTAACGTATAACGTATAACGTATAACGTATAACGTATAACCTATACCGTATATTCTATAACGTATAACGTATAACGTATAACGTACAACGTATAACGTGTAACGTATAACGTATAACGTATAACGTATAACGTATAACCTATACCGTATATTCTATAACGTATAACGTATAACGTATAACGTATAACGTATAATGTATAACGTATAACGTATAACGTATAACTTATAACGTATAACGTATAACGTATAACGTATAACCTATAACGTATATTCTATAACGTATAACGTATAACGTATAACGTATAACGTATAACGTATAACGTATAACGTATAACGTATAACGTATAACGTACAACGTATAACGTACAACGTATAACGTATAACGTATAACGTATAACGTATAACGTATAACGTATAACGTATAACGTATAACGTATAACGTATAACGTATAACGTATAACGTATAACGTATAACGTATAACGTATAACGTATAACGTATAACGTATAACGTATAACGTATAACGTATAACGTATAACGTATAACGTATAACGTATAACGTATAACGTATAACGTATAACGTATAACGTATAACGTATAACGTATAACGTATAACGTATAACGTATAACGTATAACGTATAACGTATAACGTATAACGTATAACGTATAACGTATAACGTATAACGTATAACGTATAACGTATAACGTATAACGTATAACGTATAACGTATAACGTATAACGTATAACGTATAACGTATAACGTATAACGTATAACGTATAACGTATAACGTATAACGTATAACGTATAACATATAACGTGTAACGTCTAACGTATAACGTATTACGTATAACGTATAACGTATAACGTATAACGTATAACGTATAACGTATAGCGTATAACGTATAACGTATATAGTATAACGTATAACGTATAACGTATAACGTATAACGTATAACTTATAACGTATAACGTATAACGTATAACGTATAACCTATAACGTATATTCTATAACGTATAACGTGTAACGTATAACGTATAACGTACAACGTATAACGTACAACGTATAACGTATAACGTATAACGTATAACGTATAACGTATAACGTATGATGTATAACGTATAACGTATAACGTATAACGTATAACGTGTAACGTATAACGTATAACGTGTAACATATAACGTATAACGTATAACGTAGAACGTATAACGTATAACGTATGACGTATCACGAATAAGGTATGACCTATAACGTATAACGTATAGCGTATAACGTATGACGTATAACGTATAGCGTATGACGTGTAACGTATAACGTATAACGTATAACGTATAACGTATAACGTATAACTTATATCGTATAACGTATAACGTATGACGTATAACGTATAACGTATTACGTATAAACGATATAACGTATAACGTATAACGTATAACGTATAACGTATAACGTATAACGTATAACGTATAACGTATAACGTATAACGTATAACGTATAACGTATAACGTATAACGTATAACGTATAACGTATAACGTATAACGTATAAAGTATAACGTATAACGTATAACGTATAACGTATAACGTATAACGTATAACGTATAACGTATAATGTATAACGTGTAACGTATAACGTATAACGTACAACGTATAACGTGTAACGTATAACGTATAACGTATAACGTATAACGTATAACCTATACCGTATATTCTATAACGTATAACGTATAACGTATAACGTATAACGTATAATGTATAACGTATAACGTATAACGTATAACGTATAACGTATAACGTATAACGTATAACGTATAACGTATAACCTATATTGTGTAACGTCTAACGTATAACGAATCACGTATAACGTATAACGTATAACGTATATTCTATACCGTATAACGTATAACGTATAACGTATAACGTATAATGTATAACGTATAACGTATAACATATAACGTGTAACGTCTAACGTATAACGTATTACGTATAACTTATAACGTATAACGTATAACGTATAACGTATAACCTATAACGTATATTCTATAACGTATAACGTATAACGTATAACGTATAACGTATAACGTATAACGTATAATGTATAACGTGTAACGTATAACGTATAACGTACAACGTATAACGTGTAACGTATAACGTATAACGTATAACGTATAACGTATAACCTATACCGTATATTCTATAACGTATAACGTATAACGTATAACGTACAACGTATAACGTGTAACGTATAACGTATAACGTATAACGTATAACGTATAACCTATACCGTATATTCTATAACGTATAACGTATAACGTATAACGTATAACGTATAATGTATAACGTATAACGTATAACGTATAACTTATAACGTATAACGTATAACGTATAACGTATAACCTATAACGTATATTCTATAACGTATAACGTATAACGTATAACGTATAACGTATAACGTATAACGTATAACGTATAACGTACAACGTATAACGTACAACGTATAACGTACAACGTATAACGTATAACGTATAACGTATAACGTATAACGTATAACGTATAACGTATAACGTATAACGTATAACGTATAACGTATAACGTATAACGTATAACGTATAACGTATAACGTATAACGTATAACGTATAACGTATAACGTATAACGTATAACGTATAACGTATAACGTATAACGTATAACGTATAACGTATAACGTATAACGTATAACGTATAACGTATAACGTATAACGTATAACGTATAACGTATAACGTATAACGTATAACGTATAACGTATAACGTATAACGTATAACGTATAACGTATAACGTATAACGTATAACGTATAACGTATAACGTATAACGTATAACGTATAACGTATAACGTATAACGTATAACGTATAACGTATAACGTAAAACGTATAACGTATAACGTATAACGTATAACGTATAACGTATAACGTATAACGTATAACGTATAACGTATAACGTATAACGTATAACGTATAACGTATAACGTATAACGTATAACGTACAATGTATAACGTATAACGTATAACGTATAACGTATAACGTATGATGTATAACGTATAACGTATAACGTATAACGTACAACGTATAACGTATAACGTATAACGTATAACGTATAACGTATAACGTATAACGTATGACGTATAACGTATAACGTATAACGTATAACGTACAACGTATAACGTATAACGTATAACGTATAACGTATAACGTATAACGTATAACGTATAACGTATAACGTATAACGTATAACGTATAACGTATAACGTATAACGTATAACGTATAACGTATAACGTATAACGTATAACGTATAACGTATAACGTATAACGTATAACCTACATTGTGTAACGCCTAACGTATAACGAATGGCGTATAACGTATAACGTATAACGTATAACTTATAACGTATAACGTATAACGTATAACGTATAACCTATAACGTATATTCTATAACGTATAACGTATAATGTATAACGTATAACGTATAACGTATAACGTATAACGTATAAAGTATAACGTATAACGTATAACGTATAACGTATAACGTATAACGTATAACGTATAACGTATAATGTATAACGTGTAACGTATAACGTATAACGTACAACGTATAACGTGTAACGTATAACGTATAACGTATAACGTATAACGTATAACCTATACCGTATATTCTATAACGTATAACGTATAACGTATAACGTATAACGTATAATGTATAACGTATAACGTATAACGTATAACGTATAACGTATAACGTATAACGTATATTCTATACCGTATAACGTATAACGTATAACGTATAACGTATAACGTATAACGTATAACGTATAATGTATAACGTATAACGTATAACATATAACGTGTAACGTCTAACGTATAACGTATTACGTATAACTTATAACGTATAACGTATAACGTATAACGTATAACCTATAACGTATAACTTATAACGTATAACGTATAACGTATAACGTATAACCTATAACGTATATTCTATAACGTATAACGTATAACGTATAACGTATAACGTATAACGTATAACGTATAATGTATAACGTGTAACGTATAACGTATAACGTACAACGTATAACGTGTAACGTATAACGTATAACGTATAACGTATAACGTATAACCTATACCGTATATTCTATAACGTATAACGTATAACGTATAACGTACAACGTATAACGTGTAACGTATAACGTATAACGTATAACGTATAACGTATAACCTATACCGTATATTCTATAACGTATAACGTATAACGTATAACGTATAACGTATAATGTATAACGTATAACGTATAACGTATAACTTATAACGTATAACGTATAACGTATAACGTATAACCTATAACGTATATTCTATAACGTATAACGTATAACGTATAACGTATAACGTATAACGTATAACGTATAACGTATAACGTATAACGTATAACGTACAACGTATAACGTACAACGTATAACGTATAACGTATAACGTATAACGTATAACGTATAACGTATAACGTATAACGTATAACGTATAACGTATAACGTATAACGTATAACGTATAACGTATAACGTATAACGTATAACGTATAACGTATAACGTATAACGTATAACGTATAACGTATAACGTATAACGTATAACGTATAACGTATAACGTATAACGTATAACGTATAACGTATAACGTATAACGTATAACGTATAACGTATAACGTATAACGTATAACGTATAACGTATAACGTATAACGTATAACGTATAACGTATAACGTATAACGTATAACGTATAACGTATAACGTATAACGTATAACGTATAACGTATAACGTATAACGTATAACGTATAACGTATAACGTATAACGTATAACGTATAACGTATAACGTATAACGTATAACGTATAACGTATAACATATAACGTGTAACGTCTAACGTATAACGTATTACGTATAACGTATAACGTATAACGTATAACGTATAACGTATAACGTATAGCGTATAACGTATAACGTATATAGTATAACGTATAACGTATAACGTATAACGTATAACGTATAACTTATAACGTATAACGTATAACGTATAACGTATAACCTATAACGTATATTCTATAACGTATAACGTGTAACGTATAACGTATAACGTACAACGTATAACGTACAACGTATAACGTATAACGTATAACGTATAACGTATAACGTATAACGTATGATGTATAACGTATAACGTATAACGTATAACGTATAACGTGTAACGTATAACGTATAACGTGTAACATATAACGTATAACGTATAACGTAGAACGTATAACGTATAACGTATGACGTATCACGAATAAGGTATGACCTATAACGTATAACGTATAGCGTATAACGTATGACGTATAACGTATAGCGTATGACGTGTAACGTATAACGTATAACGTATAACGTATAACGTATAACGTATAACTTATATCGTATAACGTATAACGTATGACGTATAACGTATAACGTATTACGTATAAACGATATAACGTATAACGTATAACGTATAACGTATAACGTATAACGTATAACGTATAACGTATAACGTATAACGTATAACGTATAACGTATAACGTATAACGTATAACGTATAACGTATAACGTATAACGTATAACGTATAAAGTATAACGTATAACGTATAACGTATAACGTATAACGTATAACGTATAACGTATAACGTATAATGTATAACGTGTAACGTATAACGTATAACGTACAACGTATAACGTGTAACGTATAACGTATAACGTATAACGTATAACGTATAACCTATACCGTATATTCTATAACGTATAACGTATAACGTATAACGTATAACGTATAATGTATAACGTATAACGTATAACGTATAACGTATAACGTATAACGTATAACGTATAACGTATAACGTATAACCTATATTGTGTAACGTCTAACGTATAACGAATCACGTATAACGTATAACGTATAACGTATATTCTATACCGTATAACGTATAACGTATAACGTATAACGTATAATGTATAACGTATAACGTATAACATATAACGTGTAACGTCTAACGTATAACGTATTACGTATAACTTATAACGTATAACGTATAACGTATAACGTATAACCTATAACGTATATTCTATAACGTATAACGTATAACGTATAACGTATAACGTATAACGTATAACGTATAATGTATAACGTGTAACGTATAACGTATAACGTACAACGTATAACGTGTAACGTATAACGTATAACGTATAACGTATAACGTATAACCTATACCGTATATTCTATAACGTATAACGTATAACGTATAACGTACAACGTATAACGTGTAACGTATAACGTATAACGTATAACGTATAACGTATAACCTATACCGTATATTCTATAACGTATAACGTATAACGTATAACGTATAACGTATAATGTATAACGTATAACGTATAACGTATAACTTATAACGTATAACGTATAACGTATAACGTATAACCTATAACGTATATTCTATAACGTATAACGTATAACGTATAACGTATAACGTATAACGTATAACGTATAACGTATAACGTATAACGTATAACGTACAACGTATAACGTACAACGTATAACGTATAACGTATAACGTATAACGTATAACGTATAACGTATAACGTATAACGTATAACGTATAACGTATAACGTATAACGTATAACGTATAACGTATAACGTATAACGTATAACGTATAACGTATAACGTATAACGTATAACGTATAACGTATAACGTATAACGTATAACGTATAACGTATAACGTATAACGTATAACGTATAACGTATAACGTATAACGTATAACGTATAACGTATAACGTATAACGTATAACGTATAACGTATAACGTATAACGTATAACGTATAACGTATAACGTATAACGTATAACGTATAACGTATAACGTATAACGTATAACGTATAACGTATAACGTATAACGTATAACGTATAACGTATAACGTAAAACGTATAACGTATAACGTATAACGTATAACGTATAACGTATAACGTATAACGTATAACGTATAACGTATAACGTATAACGTATAACGTATAACGTATAACGTATAACGTATAACGTACAATGTATAACGTATAACGTATAACGTATAACGTATAACGTATGATGTATAACGTATAACGTATAACGTATAACGTACAACGTATAACGTATAACGTATAACGTATAACGTATAACGTATAACGTATAACGTATGACGTATAACGTATAACGTAGAACGTATAACGTACAACGTATAACGTATAACGTATAACGTATAACGTATAACGTATAACGTATAACGTATAACGTATAACGTATAACGTATAACGTATAACGTATAACGTATAACGTATAACGTATAACGTATAACGTATAACGTATAACGTATAACGTATAACGTATAACGTATAACCTACATTGTGTAACGCCTAACGTATAACGAATGGCGTATAACGTATAACGTATAACGTATAACTTATAACGTATAACGTATAACGTATAACGTATAACCTATAACGTATATTCTATAACGTATAACGTATAATGTATAACGTATAACGTATAACGTATAACGTATAACGTATAATGTATAACGTATAACGTATAACGTATAACGTACAACGTATAACGTATAACGTATAACGTATAACGTATAACGTATAACGTATAACGTATGATGTATAACGTATAACGTATAACGTATAACGTATAACGTATAACGTATAACGTATAACGTATAACGTATAGCGTATAACGTATAACGTATATAGTATAACGTATAACGTATAACGTATAACGTATAACGTATAACGTAAAACGTATAACGTATAACGTATAACGTATAACGTATAACGTATAACGTATAACGTATAACGTATAACGTATAACGTGTAACGTATAACGTAGAACGTGTAACGTATAACGTATAACGTGTAACATATAACGTATAACGTATAACGTAGAACGTATAACGTATAACGTATGACGTATCACGAATAAGGTATGACCTATAACGTATAACGTATAGCGTATAACGTATGACGTATAACGTATAGCGTATGACGTGTAACGTATAACGTATAACGTATAACGTATAACGTATAACGTATAACTTATATCGTATAACGTATAACGTATGACGTATAACGTATAACGTATTACGTATAACGTATAAACGATATAACGTATAACGTATAACGTATAACGTATAACGTATAACGTATAACGTATAACGTATAACGTATAACGTATAACGTATAACGTATAACGTATAACGTATAACGTATAACGTATAACGTATAACGTATAACGTATAACGTATAACGTATAACGTATAACGTATTACGTATAACGTATAACGTATATCGTATAACGTATAACGTATAACGTATAACGTATAACGTATAACGTATGACGTATAACGTATAACGTATAACGTATGACGTATAACGTATAACGTATAACGTATGACGTATAACGTATAACGTATAACGTATGACGTATAACGTATAACGTATAACGTATAACGTATAACGTATAACGTATAACGTATAACGTATAACGTATAACGTATAACGTATAACGTATAACGTATAACGTATAACGTATAACGTATAACGTATAACGTATAACGTATAACGTATAACGTATAACGTATAACGTATAACGTATAACGTATAACGTATAACGTATAACGTATAACGTATAACGTATAACGTATAACGTATAACGTATAACGTATAACGTATAACGTATAACGTATATCGTATAACGTATAACGTATAACGTATAACGTATAACGTATAACGTATAACGTATAACGTATGACGTATGACGTATAACGTATAACGTATGACGTATAACGTATAACGTATAACGTATGACGTAGAACGTAGAACGTATAACGTAGAACGTAGAACGTAGAACGTAGAACGTAGAACGTATAACGTATAACGTAGAACGTAGAACGTAGAACGTAGAACGTAGAACGTAGAACGTAGAACGTATAACGTATAACGTATAACGTATAACGTGTAACGTATAACGTATAACGTATAACGTATAACGTATAACGTATAACGTATAACGTATAACGTATAACGTATAACGTATAACGTACAACGTATAACGTATAACTTATAACGTATAACGTATATCCTATAACGCATAACGTATAGCGTATAACGCATAACGTATACCGTATAACGTATAACGTATAACGTATAACGTATAACGTATAACGTATAACGTATAACGTATAACGTATAACGTATAACGTATAACGTATAACGTATAACGTATAACGTATAACGTATAACTTATAACGTATAACGTATAACGTATAACGTATAACGTATAACCTATAACGTATATTCTATAACGTATAACGTATAACGTATAACGTATAACGTATAATGTATAACGTGTAACGTATAACGTATAACGTACAACGTATAACGTGTAACGTATAACGTCTAACGTATAACGTATAACGTATAACCTATACCGTATATTCTATAACGTATAACGTATAACGTATAACGTATAACGTATAATGTATAACGTATAACGTATAACGTATAACGTATAACGTATAACGTATAACGTATAACGTATAACGTATAACGTATAACGTATAACGTATAACGTATAACGTATAACGTATAACGTATAACGTATAACGTATAACGTATAACGTATAACGTATAACGTATAACGTATAACGTATAACGTATAACGTATAACGTATAACGTATAACGTATAACGTATAACGTATAACGTATAACGTATAACGTATAACGTATAACGTATAATGTATAACGTGTAACGTATAACGTATAACGTACAACGTATAACGTGTAACGTATAACGTATAACGTATAACGTATAACGTATAACCTATACCGTATATTCTATAACGTATAACGTATAACGTATAACGTATAACGTATAACGTATAACGTATAACGTATAACGTATAACGTATAACGTATAACGTATAACGTATAACGTATAACGTATAACGTATAACGTATACCGTATAACGTATAACGTATAACGTATAACGTATAACGTATAACGTATAACGTATAACGTATAACGTATAACGTATAACGTATAACGTATAACGTATAACGTATAACGTATAACTTATAACGTATAACGTATAACGTATAACGTATAACGTATAACCTATAACGTATATTCTATAACGTATAACGTATAACGTATAACGTATAACGTATAACGTATAACGTATAACGTATAACGTATATCGTATAACGTATAACGTATAACGTATAACGTACAACGTATTACGTATAACCTATAACGTACAACGTATAACGTATAACGTATAACGTATATCGTATAACGTATAACGTATAACGTATAACGTACAACGTATTACGTATAACCTATAACGTACAACGTATAACGTATAACGTATAACGTATAACGTATAACGTATAACGTATAACGTATGATGTATAACGTATAACGTATAACGTATAACGTATAACGTATAACGTATAACGTATAACGTATAACGTATAGCGTATAACGTATAACGTATATAGTATAACGTATAACGTATAACGTATAACGTATAACGTATAACGTAAAACGTATAACGTATAACGTATAACGTATAACGTATAACGTATAACGTATAACGTATAACGTATAACGTATAACGTATAACGTGTAACGTATAACGTAGAACGTGTAACGTATAACGTATAACGTGTAACATATAACGTATAACGTATAACGTAGAACGTATAACGTATAACGTATGACGTATCACGAATAAGGTATGACCTATAACGTATAACGTATAGCGTATAACGTATGACGTATAACGTATAGCGTATGACGTGTAACGTATAACGTATAACTTATATCGTATAACGTATAACGTATGACGTATAACGTATAACGTATTACGTATAACGTATAAACGATATAACGTATAACGTATAACGTATAACGTATAACGTATAACGTATAACGTATAACGTATAACGTATAACGTATAACGTATAACGTATAACGTATAACGTATAACGTATAACGTATAACGTATAACGTATAACGTATAACGTATAACGTATAACGTATAACGTATAACGTATAACGTATAACGTATAACGTATAACGTATAATGTATAACGTGTAACGTATAACGTATAACGTACAACGTATAACGTGTAACGTATAACGTATAACGTATAACGTATAACGTATAACCTATACCGTATATTCTATAACGTATAACGTATAACGTATAACGTATAACGTATAATGTATAACGTATAACGTATAACGTATAACGTATAACGTATAACGTATAACGTATAACGTATAACGTATAACCTATATTGTGTAACGTCTAACGTATAACGAATCACGTATAACGTATAACGTATAACGTATATTCTATACCGTATAACGTATAACGTATAACGTATAACGTATAATGTATAACGTATAACGTATAACATATAACGTGTAACGTCTAACGTATAACGTATTACGTATAACTTATAACGTATAACGTATAACGTATAACGTATAACCTATAACGTATATTCTATAACGTATAACGTATAACGTATAACGTATAACGTATAACGTATAACGTATAATGTATAACGTGTAACGTATAACGTATAACGTACAACGTATAACGTGTAACGTATAACGTATAACGTATAACGTATAACGTATAACCTATACCGTATATTCTATAACGTATAACGTATAACGTATAACGTACAACGTATAACGTGTAACGTATAACGTATAACGTATAACGTATAACGTATAACCTATACCGTATATTCTATAACGTATAACGTATAACGTATAACGTATAACGTATAATGTATAACGTATAACGTATAACGTATAACTTATAACGTATAACGTATAACGTATAACGTATAACCTGTAACGTATATTCTATAACGTATAACGTATAACGTATAACGTATAACGTATAACGTATAACGTATAACGTATAACGTATAACGTACAACGTATAACGTACAACGTATAACGTATAACGTATAACGTATAACGTATAACGTATAACGTATAACGTATAACGTATAACGTATAACGTATAACGTATAACGTATAACGTATAACGTATAACGTATAACGTATAACGTATAACGTATAACGTATAACGTATAACGTATAACGTATAACGTATAACGTATAACGTATAACGTATAACGTATAACGTATAACGTATAACGTATAACGTATAACGTATAACGTATAACGTATAACGTATAACGTATAACGTATAACGTATAACGTATAACGTATAACGTATAACGTATAACGTATAACGTATAACGTATAACGTATAACGTATAACGTATAATGTATAACGTGTAACGTATAACGTATAACGTACAACGTATAACGTGTAACGTATAACGTATAACGTATAACGTATAACGTATAACCTATACCGTATATTCTATAACGTATAACGTATAACGTATAACGTATAACGTATAACGTATAACGTATAACGTAAAACGTATAACGTATAACGTATAACGTATAACGTATAACGTATAACGTGTAACGTGTAACGTCTAACGTATAACGTATAACTTATAACGTATAACGTATAACGTATAACGTATAACGTATAACGTATAACGTATAACGTATAACGTATAACGTATAACGTATAACGTATAACGTATAGCGTATAACGTATAACGTATAACGTATAACGTATAACGTATAACGTATAACGTATAACGTAAAACGTATAACGTATAACGTATAACGTATAACGTATAACGTATAACGTATAACGTATAACGTATAACGTATAACGTATAACGTATAACGTATAACGTATAACGTGTAACGTATAACGTACAATGTATAACGTATAACGTATAACGTATAACGTATAACGTATAATGTATAACGTATAACGTATAACGTATAACGTACAACGTATAACGTATAACGTATAACGTATAACGTATAACGTATAACGTATAACGTATGACGTATAACGTATAACGTATAACGTATAACGTACAACGTATAACGTATAACGTATAACGTATAACGTATAACGTATAACGTATAACGTATAACGTATAACGTATAACGTATAACGTATAACGTATAACGTATAACGTATAACGTATAACGTATAACGTATAACGTATAACGTATAACGTATAACGTATAACGTATAACGTATAACCTACATTGTGTAACGCCTAACGTATAACGAATGGCGTATAACGTATAACGTATAACGTATAACTTATAACGTATAACGTATAACGTATAACGTATAACCTATAACGTATATTCTATAACGTATAACGTATAATGTATAACGTATAACGTATAACGTATAACGTATAACGTATAATGTATAACGTATAACGTAAACGTATAACGTACAACGTATAACGTATAACGTATAACGTATAACGTATAACGTATAACGTATAACGTATGATGTATAACGTATAACGTATAACGTATAACGTATAACGTATAACGTATAACGTATAACGTATAACGTATAGCGTATAACGTATAACGTATATAGTATAACGTATAACGTATAACGTATAACGTATAACGTATACGTAAAACGTATAACGTATACGTATAACGTATAACGTATAACGTATAACGTATAACGTATAACGTATAACGTATAACGTGTAACGTATAACGTAGAACGTGTAACGTATAACGTATAACGTGTAACATATAACGTATAACGTATAACGTAGAACGTATAACGTATAACGTATGACGTATCACGAATAGGTATGACCTATAACGTATAACGTATAGCGTATAACGTATGACGTATAACGTATAGCGTATGACGTGTAACGTATAACGTATAACGTATAACGTATAACGTATAACGTATAACTTATATCGTATAACGTATAACGTATGACGTATAACGTATAACGTATTACGTATAACGTATAAACGATATAACGTATAACGTATAACGTATAACGTATAACGTATAACGTATAACGTATAACGTATAACGTATAACGTATAACGTATAACGTATAACGTATAACGTATAACGTATAACGTATAACGTATAACGTATAACGTATAACGTATAACGTATAACGTATAACGTATAACGTATAACGTATAACGATTACGTATAACGTATAACGTATATCGTATACGTATAACGTATAACGTATAACGTATAACGTATAACGTATGACGTATAACGTATAACGTATAACGTATGACGTATAACGTATAACGTATAACGTATGACGTATAACGTATAACGTATAACGTATGACGTATAACGTATAACGTATAACGTATAACGTATAACGTATAACGTATAACGTATAACGTATAACGTATAACGTATTACGTATAACCTATAACGTATAACGTATAACGTGTAACATATAACGTATGACGTATAACGTATAACGTATAACGTATAACGTATAACGTATAACGTATGACGTATAACGTATAACGTATAACGTATAACGTATAACGTATAACGTATATCGTATAACGTATAACGTATAACGTATAACGTACAACGTATTACGTATAACCTATAACGTACAACGTATAACGTATAACGTACAACGTATAACGTATAACGTATAACGTATAACGTATAACGTATAACGTATAACGTATAACGTATAACGTATAACGTATAACGTATAACGTATAACGTATAACGTATAACGTATAACGTATAACCTATATTGTGTAACGTCTAACGTATAACGAATCACGTATAACGTATAACGTATAACGTATATTCTATACCGTATAACGTATAACGTATAACGTATAACGTATAATGTATAACGTATAACGTATAACATATAACGTGTAACGTCTAACGTATAACGTATTACGTATAACTTATAACGTATAACGTATAACGTATAACGTATAACCTATAACGTATATTCTATAACGTATAACGTATAACGTATAACGTATAACGTATAACGTATAACGTATAATGTATAACGTGTAACGTATAACGTATAACGTACAACGTATAACGTGTAACGTATAACGTATAACGTATAACGTATAACGTATAACCTATACCGTATATTCTATAACGTATAACGTATAACGTATAACGTACAACGTATAACGTGTAACGTATAACGTATAACGTATAACGTATAACGTATAACCTATACCGTATATTCTATAACGTATAACGTATAACGTATAACGTATAACGTATAATGTATAACGTATAACGTATAACGTATAACTTATAACGTATAACGTATAACGTATAACGTATAACCTATAACGTATATTCTATAACGTATAACGTATAACGTATAACGTATAACGTATAACGTATAACGTATAACGTATAACGTATAACGTACAACGTATAACGTACAACGTATAACGTATAACGTATAACGTATAACGTATAACGTATAACGTATAACGTATAACGTATAACGTATAACGTATAACGTATAACGTATAACGTATAACGTATAACGTATAACGTATAACGTATAACGTATAACGTATAACGTATAACGTATAACGTATAACGTATAACGTATAACGTATAACGTATAACGTATAACGTATAACGTATAACGTATAACGTATAACGTATAACGTATAACGTATAACGTATAACGTATAACGTATAACGTATAACGTATAACGTATAACGTATAACGTATAACGTATAACGTATAACGTATAACGTATAACGTATAATGTATAACGTGTAACGTATAACGTATAACGTACAACGTATAACGTGTTACGTATAACGTATAACGTATAACGTATAACGTATAACGTATAACCTATACCGTATATTCTATAACGTATAACGTATAACGTATAACGTATAACGTATAACGTATAACGTATAACGTAAAACGTATAACGTATAACGTATAACGTATAACGTATAACGTATAACGTGTAACGTGTAACGTCTAACGTATAACGTATAACTTATAACGTATAACGTATAACGTATAACGTATAACGTATAACGTATAACGTATAACGTATAACGTATAACGTATAACGTATAACGTATAACGTATAGCGTATAACGTATAACGTATAACGTATAACGTATAACGTATAACGTATAACGTATAACGTATAACGTATAACGTATAACGTATAACGTATTACGTATAACGTATAACGTATATCGTATAACGTATAACGTATAACGTATAACGTATAACGTATAACGTATGACGTATAACGTATAACGTATAACGTATGACGTATAACGTATAACGTATAACGTATGACGTATAACGTATAACGTATAACGTATGACGTATAACGTATAACGTATAACGTATAACGTATAACGTATAACGTATAACGTACAACGTATTACGTATAACCTATAACGTACAACGTATAACGTATAACGTATAACGTATATCGTATAACGTATAACGTATAACGTATAACGTACAACGTATTACGTATAACCTATAACGTACAACGTATAACGTATAACGTATAACGTATAACGTATAACGTATAACGTATAACGTATAACGTATGACGTATAACGTATAACGTATAACGTATGACGTATAACGTATAACGTATAACGTATGACGTATAACGTATAACGTATAACGTATAACGTATAACGTATAACGTATATCGTATAACGTATAACGTATAACGTATAACGTACAACGTATTACGTATAACCTATAACGTACAACGTATAACGTATAACGTACAACGTATAACGTATAACGTATAACGTATAACGTATAACGTATAACGTATAACGTATGACGTATAACGTATAACGTATAACGTATGACGTATAACGTATAACGTATAACGTATGACGTATAACGTATAACGTATAACGTATAACGTATAACGTATAACGTATATCGTATAACGTATAACGTATAACGTATAACGTACAACGTATTACGTATAACCTATAACGTACAACGTATAACGTATAACGTACAACGTATAACGTATAACGTATAACGTATAACGTATAACGTATAACCTATAACGTACAACGTATAACGTATAACGTATAACGTATAACGTATAACGTATAACGTATAACGTATAACGTATGACGTATAACGTATAACGTATAACGTATGACGTATAACGTATAACGTATAACGTATGACGTATAACGTATAACGTATAACGTATAACGTATAACGTATAACGTATATCGTATAACGTATAACGTATAACGTATAACGTACAACGTATTACGTATAACCTATAACGTACAACGTATAACGTATAACGTACAACGTATAACGTATAACGTATAACGTATAACGTATAACGTATAACGTATAACGTATAACGTATAACGTATAACGTATAACGTATAACGTATAACGTATAACGTATAACGTATAACGTATAACGTATAACGTATAACGTATAACGTATAACGTATAACGTATAACGTATAACGTATAACGTATAACGTATAACGTATATCGTATAACGTATAACGTATAACGTGTAACGTATAACGTATAACGTATAACGTATAACGTATAACGTATAACGTATAACGTATAACGTATAACGTATAACGTATGACGTATATCGTATAACGTATAACGTATGACGTATAACGTATAACGTATAACGTATGACGTATAACGTATAACGTACAACGTATTACGTATAACCTATAACGTACAACGTATAACGTATAACGTATAACGTATAACGTATAACGTATAACGTATAACGTATAACGTATAACGTATAACGTATAACGTATAACGTATATCGTATAACGTATAACGTATAACGTATAACGTATAACGTATAACGTATAACGTATAACGTATAACGTATAACGTATAACGTATAACGTATAACGTATAACGTATAACGTATAACGTATAACGTATAACGTATAACGTATAACGTATAACATATAACGTGTAACGTCTAACGTATAACGTATTACGTATAACGTATAACGTATAACGTATAACGTATAACGTATAACGTATAGCGTATAACGTATAACGTATATAGTATAACGTATAACGTATAACGTATAACGTATAACGTATAACGTATAACTTATAACGTATAACGTATAACGTATAACGTATAACCTATAACGTATATTCTATAACGTATAACGTATAACGTATAACGTATAACGTATAATGTATAACGTGTAACGTATAACGTATAACGTACAACGTATAACGTATAACGTATAACGTATAACGTATAACGTATAACGTATAACGTATAACGTATAACTTATAACGTATAACGTATAACGTATAACGTATAACCTATAACGTATATTCTATAACGTATAACGTATAACGTATAACGTATAACGTATAATGTATAACGTGTAACGTATAACGTATAACGTACAACGTATAACGTGTAACGTATAACGTATAACGTATAACGTATAACGTATAACCTATACCGTATATTCTATAACGTATAACGTATAACGTATAACGTATAACGTATAATGTATAACGTATAACGTATAACGTATAACGTATAACGTATAACGTATAACGTATAACGTATAACGTATAACGTATAACGTATAACCTATATTGTGTAACGTCTAACGTATAACGAATGACGTATAACGTATAACGTATAACGTATATTCTATAACGTATAACGTATAACGTATAACGTATAACGTATAACGTATAACGTATAACGTATAACGTATAACGTATAACGTATAGCGTATAACGTATAACGTATAACGTATAACGTATAACGTATAACGTATAACGTATAACGTATAACGTATAACGTATAACCTATATTGTGTAACGTCTAACGTATAACGAATGACGTATAACGTATAACGTATAACGTATATTCTATAACGTATAACGTATAACGTATAACGTATAACGTATAACGTATAACGTATAACGTAAAACGTATAACGTATAACGTATAACGTATAACGTATAACGTATAACGTATAACGTATAACGTATAACGTATAACGTATAACGTATAACGTATAACGTATAACCTACATTGTGTAACGCCTAACGTATAACGAATGGCGTATAACGTATAACTTATAACGTATAACGTATAACGTATAACGTATAACCTATAACGTATATTCTATAACGTATAACGTATAATGTATAACGTATAACGTATAACGTATAACGTATAACGTATAATGTATAACGTATAACGTATAACGTATAACGTACAACGTATAACGTATAACGTATAACGTATAACGTATAACGTATAACGTATAACGTATGACGTATAACGTATAACGTATAACGTATAACGTATAACGTATAACGTATAACGTATAACGTATAACGTATAACGTATAACGTATAACGTATAACGTATAACGTATAACGTATAACGTATAACGTATAACGTATAAGGTATAACATATAATGTGTAACGTCTAACGTATAACGTATTACGTATAACGTATAACGTATAACGTATAACGTATAACGTATAGCGTATAACGTATAACGTATATAGTATAACGTATAACGTATGACGTATAACGTATAATTGTATAACTTATAGCGTATAACGTATAACGTATAACGTATAACCTATAACGTATATTCTATAACGTATAACGTATAACGTATAACGTATAACGTATAACGTATAACGTATAATGTATAACGTGTAACGTATAACGTATAACGTACAACGTATAACGTATAACGTACAACGTATAACGTATAACGTATAACGTGTAACGTATAACGTATAACGTATAACGTATAACGTATAACGTATAACGTATAACGTATAACGTATAACGTATAACGTATAACGTATAACGTATAACGTATAACGTATAACGTATAACGTATAACGTATAACGTATAACGTATAACGTATAACGTATAACGTATAACGTATAACGTATAACGTATAACGTATAACGTGTAACGTATAACGTAGAACGTGTAACGTATAACGTATAACGTGTAACATATAACGTATAACGTATAACGTAGAACGTATAACGTATAACGTATGACGTATCACGAAGAAGGTATGACCTATAACGTATAACGTATAGCGTATAACGTATGACGTATAACGTATAACGTATGACGTGTAACGTTTAACGTATAACGTATAACGTATAACGTATAACGTATAACTTATATCGTATAACGTATAACGTATAACGTATAACGTATAACGTATAACGTATAACGAATAACGTATAACGTATAACGTATAACGTATAACGTATAACGTATAACGTATAACGTATATCGTATAACGTATAACGTATAACGTATAACGTATAACGTATAACGTATAACGTATAACGTATAACGTATAACGTATGACGTATAACGTATAACGTATAACGTATGACGTATAACGTATAACGTATAACGTATGACGTATAACGTATAACGTATAACGTATAACGTATAACGTATAACGTATAACGTATAACGTATATCGTATAACGTATAACGTATAACGTATAACGTACAACGTATTACGTATAACCTATAACGTATAACGTATAACGTGTAACATACAACGTATAACGTATAACGTATAACGTATAACGTATAACGTATAACGTATAACGTATAACGTATAACGTATAACGTATAACGTATAACGTATAACGTATAACGTATAACGTAGAACGTATAACGTATAACGTATGACGTATCACGAAGAAGGTATGACCTATAACGTATAACGTATAGCGTATAACGTATGACGTATAACGTATAACGTATAACGTGTAACGTATAACGTATAACGTATAACGTATAACGTATAACGTATAACTTATATCGTATAACGTATAACGTATAACGTATAACGTATAACGTATAACGTATAACGTATAACGTATAACGTATAACGTATAACGTATAACGTATAACGTATAACGTGTAACGTATAACGTATAACGTATAACGTATGACGTATAACGTATAACGTATAACGTATAACGTATAACGTATAACGTATAACGTATAACGTATAACGTATAACGTATAACGTATAACGTATAACGTATAACGTATAACGTATAACGTATAACGTATAAGGTATAACATATAATGTGTAACGTCTAACGTATAACGTATTACGTATAACGTATAACGTATAACGTATAACGTATAACGTATAGCGTATAACGTATAACGTATATAGTATAACGTATAACGTATGACGTATAACGTATAATGTATAACTTATAGCGTATAACGTATAACGTATAACGTATAACCTATAACGTATATTCTATAACGTATAACGTATAACGTATAACGTATAACGTATAACGTATAACGTATAATGTATAACGTGTAACGTATAACGTATAACGTACAACGTATAACGTATAACGTACAACGTATAACGTATAACGTATAACGTGTAACGTATAACGTATAACGTATAACGTATAACGTATAACGTATAACGTATAACGTATAACGTATAACGTATAACGTATAACGTATAACGTATAACGTATAACGTATAACGTATAACGTATAACGTATAACGTATAACGTATAACGTATAACGTATAACGTATAACGTATAACGTATAACGTATAACGTATAACGTGTAACGTATAACGTAGAACGTGTAACGTATAACGTATAACGTGTAACATATAACGTATAACGTATAACGTAGAACGTATAACGTATAACGTATGACGTATCACGAAGAAGGTATGACCTATAACGTATAACGTATAGCGTATAACGTATGACGTATAACGTATAACGTATGACGTGTAACGTATAACGTATAACGTATAACGTATAACGTATAACGTATAACTTATATCGTATAACGTATAACGTATAACGTATAACGTATAACGTATAACGTATAACGTATAACGTATAACGTATAACGTATAACGTATAACGTATAACGTATAACGTATAACGTATATCGTATAACGTATAACGTATAACGTATAACGTATAACGTATAACGTATAACGTATAACGTATAACGTATAACGTATGACGTATAACGTATAACGTATAACGTATGACGTATAACGTATAACGTATAACGTATGACGTATAACGTATAACGTATAACGTATAACGTATAACGTATAACGTATAACGTATAACGTATATCGTATAACGTATAACGTATAACGTATAACGTATAACGTACAACGTATTACGTATAACCTATAACGTATAACGTATAACGTGTAACATATAACGTATGACGTATCACGAAGAAGGTATGACCTATAACGTATAACGTATAGCGTATAACGTATGACGTATAACGTATAACGTATGACGTGTAACGTATAAGGTATAATGTATAACGTATAACGTATAACGTATAACGTATAACGTATAATGTATAACGTATAACGTATAACGTATAACGTACAACGTATAACGTATAACGTATAACGTATAACGTATAACGTATAACGTATAACGTATGACGTATAACGTATAACGTATAACGTATAACGTATAACGTATAACGTATAACGTATAACGTATAACGTATAACGTATAACGTATAACGTATAACGTATAACGTATAACGTATAACGTATAACGTATAACGTATAACGTATAAGGTATAACATATAACGTGTAACGTCTAACGTATAACGTATTACGTATAACGTATAACGTATAACGTATAACGTATAACGTATAGCGTATAACGTATAACGTATATAGTATAACGTATAACGTATGACGTATAACGTATAATGTATAACTTATAGCGTATAACGTATAACGTATAACGTATAACCTATAACGTATATTCTATAACGTATAACGTATAACGTATAACGTATAACGTATAACGTATAACGTATAACGTATAATGTATAACGTGTAACGTATAACGTATAACGTACAACGTATAACGTACAACGTACAACGTATAACGTACAACGTATAACGTATAACGTATAACGTATAACGTATAACGTATAACGTATAACGTATAACGTATAACGTATAACGTATAACGTATAACGTATAACGTATAACGTATAACGTATAACGTATAACGTATAACGTATAACGTATAACGTATAACGTATAACGTATAACGTATAACGTATAACGTATAACGTATAACGTATAACGTATAACGTATAACGTATAACGTATAACGTGTAACGTATAACGTAGAACGTGTAACGTATAACGTATAACGTGTAACATATAACGTGTAACGTCTAACGTATAACGTATTACGTATAACGTATAACGTATAACGTATAACGTATAACGTATAGCGTATAACGTATAACGTATATAGTATAACGTATAACGTATGACGTATAACGTATAATGTATAACTTATAGCGTATAACGTATAACGTATAACGTATAACCTATAACGTATATTCTATAACGTATAACGTATAACGTATAACGTATAACGTATAACGTATAACGTATAACGTATAATGTATAACGTGTAACGTATAACGTATAACGTACAACGTATAACGTACAACGTACAACGTATAACGTACAACGTATAACGTATAACGTATAACGTATAACGTATAACGTATAACGTATAACGTATAACGTATAACGTATAACGTATAACGTATAACGTATAACGTATAACGTATAACGTATAACGTATAACGTATAACGTATAACGTATAACGTATAACGTATAACGTATAACGTATAACGTATAACGTATAACGTGTAACGTATAACGTAGAACGTGTAACGTATAACGTATAACGTGTAACATATAACGTATAACGTATAACGTAGAACGTATAACGTATAACGTATGACGTATCACGAAGAAGGTATGACCTATAACGTATAACGTATAGCGTATAACGTATGACGTATAACGTATAACGTATGACGTGTAACGTATAACGTATAACGTATAACGTATAACGTATAACGTATAACTTATATCGTATAACGTATAACGTATAACGAATAACGTATAACGTATAACGTATAACGTATAACGTATAACGTATAACCTATATTGTGTAACATCTAACGTATAACGAATGACGTATAACGTTTATTGTATAACGTATAACGTATATCGTATAAAGTATAACGTATAACGTATAACGTATAACGTATAACGTATAGCGTATAACGTATAACGTATAACCCGTAACGTCTAAGGTATAACGTATGACGTATAACGTATAACGTATAACGTATAACGTATAACGTATAACGTATAACGTATAACGTATAACGTATAACGTATAGCGTATAACGTATAACGTATAACGTATAACGTATAACGTATAACGTATAACGTATAACGTATAACGTAAAACGTATAACGTATAACGTATAACGTATAACGTATAACGTATAACGTATAACGTATAACGTATAACGTATAACGTATAACGTATAACGTATAACGTATAACCTACATTGTGTAACGCCTAACGTATAACGAATGGCGTATAACGTATAACGTATAACGTATAACGTATAACGTATAACGTATAACGTATAACGTATAACGTATAACGTATAACGTATAACGTATAACGTACAACGTATAACGTATAACGTATAACGTATAACGTATAACGTATAATGTATAACGTATAACGTATAACGTATAACGTATAACGTACAACGTATAACGTATAACGTATAACGTATAACGTATAACGTATAACGTATAACGTATAACGTATGACGTATAACGTATAACGTATAACGTATAACGTACAACGTATAACGTATAACGTATAACGTATAACGTATAACGTATAACGTATAACGTAAAACGTATAACGTATAACGTATAACGTATAACGTATAACGTATAACGTATAACGTATAACGTATAACGTATAACGTATAACGTATAACGTATAACGTATAACCTACATTGTGTAACGCCTAACGTATAACGAATGGCGTATAACGTATAACGTATAACGTATAACTTATAACGTATAACGTATAACGTATAACGTATAACCTATAACGTATATTCTATATCGTATAACGTATAATGTATAACGTATAACGTATAACGTATAACGTATAACGTATAATGTATAACGTATAACGTATAACGTACAACGTATAACGTATAACGTATAACGTATAACGTATAACGTATAACGTATAACGTATGACGTATAACGTATAACGTATAACGTATAACGTATAACGTATAACGTATAACGTATAACGTATAACGTATAACGTATAACGTATAACGTATAACGTATAACGTATAACGTATAACGTATAACGTATAACGTATAACGTATAAGGTATAACATATAATGTGTAACGTCTAACGTATAACGTATTACGTATAACGTATAACGTATAACGTATAACGTATAACGTATAGCGTATAACGTATAACGTATATAGTATAACGTATAACGTATGACGTATAACGTATAATGTATAACTTATAGCGTATAACGTATAACGTATAACGTATAACGTATAACCTATAACGTATATTCTATAACGTATAACGTATAACGTATAACGTATAACGTATAACGTATAACGTATAATGTATAACGTGTAACGTATAACGTATAACGTACAACGTATAACGTATAACGTACAACGTATAACGTATAACGTATAACGTGTAACGTATAACGTATAACGTATAACGTATAACGTATAACGTATAACGTATAACGTATAACGTATAACGTATAACGTATAACGTATAACGTATAACGTATAACGTATAACGTATAACGTATAACGTATAACGTATAACGTATAACGTATAACGTATAACGTATAACGTATAACGTATAACGTATAACGTATAACGTGTAACGTATAACGTAGAACGTGTAACGTATAACGTATAACGTATAACGTATGACGTATAACGTATAACGTATAACGTATGACGTATAACGTATAACGTATAACGTATAACGTATAACGTATAACGTATAACGTATAACGTATATCGTATAACGTATAACGTATAACGTATAACGTACAACGTATTACGTATAACCTATAACGTATAACGTATAACGTGTAACATATAACGTATAACGTATAACGTATAACGTATAACGTATAACGTATAACGTATAACGTATAACGTATAACGTATAACGTATAACGTATAACGTATAACGTATAACGTATAACGTATGACGTATAACGTATAACGTATAACATATAACGTGTAACGACTAACGTATAACGTATTACGTATAACGTATAACGTATAACGTATAACGTATAACGTATAACGTATAGCGTATAACGTATTACGTATATAGTATAACGTATAACGTATAACGTATAACGTATAACGTATAACTTATAACGTATAACGTATAACGTATAACGTATAACCTATAACGTATATTCTATAACGTATAACGTATAACGTATAACGTATAACGTATAATGTATAACGTGTAACGTATAACGTATAACGTACAACGTATAACGTATAACGTATAACGTATAACGTATAACGTATAACGTATAACGTATAACATATAACGTGTAACGTCTAACGTATAACGTATTACGTATAACGTATAACGTATAACGTATAACGTATAACGTATAACGTATAGCGTATAACGTATAACGTATATAGTATAACGTATAACGTATAACGTATAACGTATAACGTATAACTTATAACGTATAACGTATAACGTATAACGTATAACCTATAACGTATATTCTATAACGTATAACGTATAACGTATAACGTATAACGTATAATGTATAACGTGTAACGTATAACGTATAACGTACAACGTATAACGTATAACGTATAACGTATAACGTATAACGTATAACGTATAACGTATAACGTATAACTTATAACGTATAACGTATAACGTATAACGTATAACCTATAACGTATATTCTATAACGTATAACGTATAACGTATAACGTATAATGTATAACGTGTAACGTATAACGTATAACGTACAACGTATAACGTGTAACGTATAACGTATAACGTATAACGTATAACGTATAACCTATACCGTATATTCTATAACGTATAACGTATAACGTATAACGTATAACGTATAATGTATAACGTATAACGTATAACGTATAACGTATAACGTATAACGTATAACGTATAACGTATAACGTATAACGTATAACGTATAACCTATATTGTGTAACGTCTAACGTATAACGAATGACGTATAACGTATATTCTATAACGTATAACGTATAACGTATAACGTATAACGTATAACGTATAACGTATAACGTATAACGTATAACGTATAACGTATAGCGTATAACGTATAACGTATAACGTATAACGTATAACGTATAACGTATAACGTATAACGTATAACGTATAACGTATAACCTATATTGTGTAACGTCTAACGTATAACGAATGACGTATAACGTATAACGTATAACGTATATTCTATAACGTATAACGTATAACGTATAACGTATAACGTATAATGTATAACGTATAACGTATAACGTATAACTTATTACGTATAACGTATAACGTATAACCTATAACGTATATTCTATAACGTATAACGTATAACGTATAACGTATAAAGTATAACGTATAACGTATAACGTATAACGTATAACGTATAACGTATAACGTATAACGTATAACGTATAACGTATAACGTATAACGTATAACCTACATTGTGTAACGCCTAACGTATAACGAATGGCGTATAACGTATAACGTATAACGTATAACGTATAACGTATAACGTATAACGTATAACGTATAACGTATAACGTATAACGTATAACGTATAACGTATAACGTATAACGTACAACGTATAACGTATAACGTATAACGTATAACGTATAACGTATAATGTATAACGTATAACGTATAACGTATAACGTACAACGTATAACGTATAACGTATAACGTATAACGTATGACGTATAACGTATAACGTATAACGTATGACGTATAACGTATAACGTATAACGTATAACGTACAACGTATAACGTATAACGTATAACGTATAACGTATAACGTATAACGTAAAACGTATAACGTATAACGTATAACGTATAACGTATAACGTATAACGTATAACGTATAACGTATAACGTATAACGTATAACATATAACGTGTAACGTCTAACGTATAACGTATAACGTATAATGTATAACGTGTAACGTATAACGTATAACGTACAACGTATAACGTATAACGTATAACGTATAACGTATAATGTATAACGTATAACGTATAACGTATAACTTATAACGTATAACGTATAACGTATAACGTATAACCTATAACGTATATTCTATAAGGTATAACGTATAACGTATAACGTATAACGTATAATGTATAACGTGTAACGTATAACGTATAACGTACAACGTATAACGTGTAACGTATAACGTATAACGTATAACGTATAACGTATAACCTATACCGTATATTCTATAACGTATAACGTATAACGTATAACGTATAACGTATAACGTATAACGTATAACGTATAACGTATAACGTATAACGTATAACGTATAACGTATAACGTATAACGTATAACGTATAACGTATAACGTATAACGTATAACGTATAACGTATAACGTATAACGTATAACGTATAACGTATAACGTATAACGTATAACGTATAACGTATAACGTATAACGTATAACGTATAACGTATAACGTATAACGTATAACGTATAACGTATAACGTATAACGTATAACGTATAACGTATAACGTATAACGTATAACGTATAACGTATAACGTATAACGTATAACGTATAACGTATAACGTATAACGTATAACGTATAACGTATAACGTATAACGTATAACGTATAACGTATAACGTATAACGTATAACGTATAACGTATAACGTATAACGTATAACGTATAACGTATAACATATAACGTGTAACGTCTAACGTATAACGTATGACGTATAACGTATAACGTATAACGTATAACGTATAACGTATAACGTATAACGTATAGCGTATAACGTATAACGTATAACGTATAACGTATAACGTATAACGTATAACGTATAACGTATAACGTATAACGTATAACGTATAACCTATATTGTGTAACGTCTAACGTATAACGAATGACGTATAACGTATAACGTATAACGTATATTCTATAACGTATAACGTATAACGTATAACGTATAACGTATAATGTATAACGTATAACGTATAACGTATAACTTATTACGTATAACGTATAACGTATAACCTATAACGTATATTCTATAACGTATAACGTATAACGTATAACGTATAAAGTATAACGTATAACGTATAACGTATAACGTATAACGTATAACGTATAACGTATAACGTATAACGTATAACGTATAACGTATAACCTATATTGTGTAACATCTAACGTATAACGAATGACGTATAACGTTTATTGTATAACGTATAACGTATAACGTATAAAGTATAACGTATAACGTATAACGTATAACGTATAACGTATAACGTATAACGTATAACGTATAACCCGTAACGTCTAAGGTATAACGTATGACGTATAACGTATAACGTATAACGTATAACGTATAACGTATAACGTATAACGTATAACGTATAACGTATAACGTATAACGTATAGCGTATAACGTATAACGTATAACGTATAACGTATAACGTATAACGTATAACGTATAACGTATAACGTAAAACGTATAACGTATAACGTATAACGTACAACGTATAACGTATAACGTATAACGTATAACGTATAACGTATAACGTATAACGTATAACGTATAACGTATAACGTATAACCTACATTGAGTAACGCCTAACGTATAACGAATGGCGTATAACGTATAACGTATAACGTATAACGTATAACGTATAACGTATAACGTATAACGTATAACGTATAAAGTATAACGTATAACGTATAACGTACAACGTATAACGTATAACGTATAACGTATAACGTATAACGTATAATGTATAACGTATAACGTATAACGTATAACGTACAACGTATAACGTATAACGTATAACGTATAACGTATTACGTATAACGTATAACGTATAACGTATAACGTATAACGTATATCGTATAACGTATAACGTATAACGTATAACGTATAACGTATAACGTATAACGTATAACGTATAACCTATATTGTGTAACGTCTAATGTATAACGAATGACGTATAACGTATAACGTATAACGTATATTCTATAACGTATAACGTATAACGTATAACGTATAACGTATAATGTATAACGTATAACGTATAACGTATAACTTATTACGTATAACGTATAACGTATAACCTATAACGTATATTCTATAACGTATAACGTATAACGTATAACGTATAAAGTATAACGTATAACGTATAACGTATAACGTATAACGTATAACGTATAACGTATAACGTATAACGTATAACGTATAACCTATATTGTGTAACATCTAACGTATAACGAATGACGTATAACGTTTATTGTATAACGTATAACGTATATCGTATAAAGTATAACGTATAACGTATAACGTATAACGTATAACGTATAGCGTATAACGTATAACGTATAACCCGTAACGTCTAAGGTATAACGTATGACGTATAACGTATAACGTATAACGTATAACGTATAACGTATAACGTATAACGTATAACGTATAACGTATAACGTATAGCGTATAACGTATAACGTATAACGTATAACGTATAACGTATAACGTATAACGTATAACGTAAAACGTATAACGTATAACGTATAACGTATAACGTATAACGTATAACGTATAACGTATAACGTATAACGTATAACGTATAACGTATAACGTATAACCTACATTGTGTAACGCCTAACGTATAACGAATGGCGTATAACGTATAACGTATAACGTATAACGTATAACGTATAACGTATAACGTATAACGTATAACGTATAACGTATAACGTATAACGTATAACGTATAACGTACAACGTATAACGTATAACGTATAACGTATAACGTATAACGTATAATGTATAACGTATAACGTATAACGTATAACGTACAACGTATAACGTATAACGTATAACGTATAACGTATGACGTATAACGTATAACGTATAACGTATGACGTATAACGTATAACGTATAACGTATAACGTACAACGTATAACGTATAACGTATAACGTATAACGTATAACGTATAACGTAAAACGTATAACGTATAACGTATAACGTATAACGTATAACGTATAACGTATAACGTATAACGTATAACGTATAACGTATAACGTATAACGTATAACATATAACGTGTAACGTCTAACGTATAACGTATGACGTATAACGTATAACGTATAACGTATAACGTATAACGTATAACGTATAACGTATAGCGTATAACGTATAACGTATAACGTATAACGTATAACGTATAACGTATAACGTATAACGTATAACGTATAACGTATAACGTATAACCTATATTGTGTAACGTCTAACGTATAACGAATGACGTATAACGTATAACGTATAACGTATATTCTATAACGTATAACGTATAACGTATAACGTATAACGTATAATGTATAACGTATAACGTATAACGTATAACTTATTACGTATAACGTATAACGTATAACCTATAACGTATATTCTATAACGTATAACGTATAACGTATAACGTATAAAGTATAACGTATAACGTATAACGTATAACGTATAACGTATAACGTATAACGTATAACGTATAACGTATAACGTATAACGTATAACCTATATTGTGTAACATCTAACGTATAACGAATGACGTATAACGTTTATTGTATAACGTATAACGTATAACGTATAAAGTATAACGTATAACGTATAACGTATAACGTATAACGTATAACGTATAACGTATAACGTATAACCCGTAACGTCTAAGGTATAACGTATGACGTATAACGTATAACGTATAACGTATAACGTATAACGTATAACGTATAACGTATAACGTATAACGTATAACGTATAACGTATAGCGTATAACGTATAACGTATAACGTATAACGTATAACGTATAACGTATAACGTATAACGTATAACGTAAAACGTATAACGTATAACGTATAACGTACAACGTATAACGTATAACGTATAACGTATAACGTATAACGTATAACGTATAACGTATAACGTATAACGTATAACCTACATTGAGTAACGCCTAACGTATAACGAATGGCGTATAACGTATAACGTATAACGTATAACGTATAACGTATAACGTATAACGTATAACGTATAACGTATAAAGTATAACGTATAACGTATAACGTACAACGTATAACGTATAACGTATAACGTATAACGTATAACGTATAATGTATAACGTATAACGTATAACGTATAACGTACAACGTATAACGTATAACGTATAACGTATAACGTATTACGTATAACGTATAACGTATAACGTATAACGTATAACGTATATCGTATAACGTATAACGTATAACGTATAACGTATAACGTATAACGTATAACGTATAACGTATAACCTATATTGTGTAACGTCTAATGTATAACGAATGACGTATAACGTATAACGTATAACGTATATTCTATAACGTATAACGTATAACGTATAACGTATAACGTATAATGTATAACGTATAACGTATAACGTATAACTTATTACGTATAACGTATAACGTATAACCTATAACGTATATTCTATAACGTATAACGTATAACGTATAACGTATAAAGTATAACGTATAACGTATAACGTATAACGTATAACGTATAACGTATAACGTATAACGTATAACGTATAACGTATAACCTATATTGTGTAACATCTAACGTATAACGAATGACGTATAACGTTTATTGTATAACGTATAACGTATATCGTATAAAGTATAACGTATAACGTATAACGTATAACGTATAACGTATAGCGTATAACGTATAACGTATAACCCGTAACGTCTAAGGTATAACGTATGACGTATAACGTATAACGTATAACGTATAACGTATAACGTATAACGTATAACGTATAACGTATAACGTATAACGTATAGCGTATAACGTATAACGTATAACGTATAACGTATAACGTATAACGTATAACGTATAACGTAAAACGTATAACGTATAACGTATAACGTATAACGTATAACGTATAACGTATAACGTATAACGTATAACGTATAACGTATAACGTATAACGTATAACCTACATTGTGTAACGCCTAACGTATAACGAATGGCGTATAACGTATAACGTATAACGTATAACGTATAACGTATAACGTATAACGTATAACGTATAACGTATAACGTATAACGTATAACGTATAACGTATAACGTACAACGTATAACGTATAACGTATAACGTATAACGTATAACGTATAATGTATAACGTATAACGTATAACGTATAACGTACAACGTATAACGTATAACGTATAACGTATAACGTATGACGTATAACGTATAACGTATAACGTATGACGTATAACGTATAACGTATAACGTATAACGTACAACGTATAACGTATAACGTATAACGTATAACGTATAACGTATAACGTAAAACGTATAACGTATAACGTATAACGTATAACGTATAACGTATAACGTATAACGTATAACGTATAACGTATAACGTATAACCTACATTGTGTAACGCCTAACGTATAACGAATGGCGTATAACGTATAACGTATAACGTATAACTTATAACGTATAACGTATAACGTATAACGTATAACCTATAACGTATATTCTATAACGTATAACGTATAATGTATAACGTATAACGTATAACGTATAACGTATAACGTATAATGTATAACGTATAACGTATAACGTATAACGTACAACGTATAATGTATAACGCATAACGTATAACGTATAACGTATAACGTATAACGTATGACGTATAACGTATAACGTATAACGTATAACGTATAACGTATAACGTATAACGTATAACGTATAACGTATAACGTATAACGTATAACGTATAACGTATAACGTATAACGTATAACGTATAACGTATAACGTATAAGGTATAACATATAACGTGTAACGTCTAACGTATAACGTATTACGTATAACGTATAACGTATAACGTATAACGTATAACGTATAACGTACAGCGTATAACGTATAACGTATATAGTATAACGTATAACGTATGACGTATAACGTATAATGTATAACTTATAGCGTATAACGTATAACGTATAACGTATAACCTATAACGTATATTCTATAACGTATAACGTATAACGTATAACGTATAACGTATAACGTATAACGTATAATGTATAACGTGTAACGTATAACGTATAACGTACAACGTATAACGTATAACGTACAACGTATAACGTATAACGTATAACGTATAACGTATAACGTATAACGTATAACGTATAACGTATAACGTATAACGTATAACGTATAACGTATAACGTATAACGTATAACGTATAACGTATAACGTATAACGTATAACGTATAACGTATAACGTATAACGTATAACGTATAACGTATAACGTATAACGTATAACGTATAACGTATAACGTATAACGTATAACGTATAACGTATAACGTGTAACGTATAACGTAGAACGTGTAACGTATAACGTATAACGTGTAACATATAACGTATAACGTATAACGTATAACGTATAACGTATAACGTATGACGTATCACGAAGAAGGTATGACCTATAACGTATAACGTATAGCGTATAACGTATGACGTATAACGTATAACGTATGACGTGTAACGTACAACGTATAACGTATAACGTATAACGTATAACGTATAACTTATATCGTATAACGTATAACGTATAACGTATAACGTATAACGTATAACGTATAACGTATAACGTATAACGTATAACGTATAACGTATAACGTATAACGTATAACGTATAACGTATAACGTATAACGTATAACGTATAACGTATAACCTACATTGTGTAACGCCTAACGTATAACGAATGGCGTATAACGTATAACGTATAACGTATAACGTATAACGTATAACGTATAACGTATAACGTATAACGTATAACGTATAACGTATAACGTATAACGTATAACGTACAACGTATAACGTATAACGTATAACGTATAACGTATAACGTATAATGTATAACGTATAACGTATAACGTTAACGTACAACGTATAACGTATAACGTATAACGTATAACGTATGACGTATAACGTATAACGTATAACGTATGACGTATAACGTATAACGTATAACGTATAACGTACAACGTATAACGTATAACGTATAACGTATAACGTATAACGTATAACGTAAAACGTATAACGTATAACGTATAACGTATAACGTATAACGTATAACGTATAACGTATAACGTATAACGTATAACGTATAACGTATAACGTATAACCTACATTGTATAACGCCTAACGTATAACGAATGGCGTATAACGTATAACGTATAACGTATAACTTATAACGTATAACGTATAACGTATAACGTATAACCTATAACGTATATTCTATAACGTATAACGTATAATGTATAACGTATAACGTATAACGTATAACGTATAACGTATAATGTATAACGTATAACGTATAACGTATAACGTACAACGTATAACGTATAACGTATAACGTATAACGTATAACGTATAACGTATAACGTATAACGTATAACGTATAACGTATAACGTATAACGTATAACGTATGACGTATAACGTATAACGTATAACGTATAACGTATAACGTATAACGTATAACGTATAACGTATAACGTATAACGTATAACGTATAACGTATAACGTATAACGTATAACGTATAACGTATAACGTATAACGTATAACGTATAACGTATAACGTATAACGTATAACGTATAACGTATAACGTATAACGTATAACGTATAACGTATAACGTATAACGTATAACGTATAACGTATAACGTATAACGTATAACCTATAACGTGTAACGTCTAACGTATAACGTATGACGTATAACGTATAACGTATAACGTATAACGTATAACGTATAACGTATAACGTATAGCGTATAACGTATAACGTATAACGTATAACGTATAACGTATAACGTATAACGTATAACGTATAACGTATAACGTATAACGTATAACCTATATTGTGTAACGTCTAACGTATAACGAATGACGTATAACGTATAACGTATAACGTATATTCTATAACGTATAACGTATAACGTATAACGTATAACGTATAATGTATAACGTATAACGTATAACGTATAACTTATTACGTATAACGTATAACGTATAACCTATAACGTATATTCTATAACGTATAACGTATAACGTATAACGTATAAAGTATAACGTATAACGTATAACGTATAACGTATAACGTATAACGTATAACGTATAACGTATAACGTATAACCTATATTGTGTAACATCTAACGTATAACGAATGACGTATAACGTTTATTGTATAACGTATAACGTATAACGTATAACGTATAACGTATAACGTATAACGTATGACGTATAACGTATAACGTATAACGTATAACGTATAACGTATAACGTATAACGTATAACGTATAACGTTTAACGTATAACGTATAACGTATAACGTATAACGTATAACGTATAACGTATAACGTATAACGTATAAGGTATAACATATAACGTGTAACGTCTAACGTATAACGTATAACGTATAACGTATAACGTATAACGTATAACGTATAACGTATAACGTATAACGTATAACGTATAACGTGTAACGTATAACGTAGAACGTGTAACGTATAACGTATAACGTATAACGTATAACGTAAAACGTATAACGTATAACGTATAACGTACAACGTATAACGTATAACGTATAACGTATAACGTATAACGTATAACGTATAACGTATAACGTATAACGTATAACGTATAACCTACATTGTGTAACGCCTAACGTATAACGAATGGCGTATAACGTATAACGTATAACGTATAACGTATAACGTATAACGTATAACGTATAACGTATAACGTATAACGTATAACGTATAACGTATAACGTATAACGTACAACGTATAACGTATAACGTATAACGTATAACGTATAACGTATAATGTATAACGTATAACGTATAACGTATAACGTACAACGTATAACGTATAACGTATAACGTATAACGTATAACGTATAACGTATAACGTATAACGTATGACGTATAACGTATAACGTATAACGTATAACGTACAACGTATAACGTATAACGTATAACGTATAACGTATAACGTATAACGTAAAACGTATAACGTATAACGTATAACGTATAACGTATAACGTATAACGTATAACGTATAACGTATAACGTATAACGTATAACGTATAACGTATAACGTATAACCTACATTGTGTAACGCCTAACGTATAACGAATGGCGTATAACGTATAACGTATAACGTATAACGTATAACGTATAACGTATAACGTATAACGTATTACGTATAACGTATAACGTATATCGTATAACGTATAACGTATAACGTATAACGTATAACGTATAACGTATGACGTATAACGTATAACGTATAACGTATGACGTATAACGTATAACGTATAACGTATAACGTATAACGTATAACGTATAACGTATAACGTATAACGTATAACGTATAACGTATAACGTATAACGTATAACGTATAACGTATAACGTATAACGTATAACGTATAACGTATAACGTATAACGTATAACGTATGACGTATAACGTATAACGTATGACGTGTAACGTACAACGTATAACGTATAACGTATAACGTATAACGTATAACTTATATCGTATAACGTATAACGTATAACGTATAACGTATAACGTATAACGTATAACGTATAACGTATAACGTATAACGTATAACGTATAACGTATAACGTATAACGTATAACGTATAACGTATAACGTATAACGTATAACGTATAACGTACAACGTATAACGTATAACGCATAACGTATAACGTATAACGTATAACGTATAACGTATAAAGTATAACGTATAACGTATAACGTATAACGTATAACGTATAACGTATAACGTATAACGTATAACGTATAACCTATATTGTGTAACATCTAACGTATAACGAATGACGTATAACGTTTATTGTATAACGTATAACGTATATCGTATAAAGTATAACGTATAACGTATAACGTATAACGTATAACGTATAGCGTATAACGTATAACGTATAACCCGTAACGTCTAAGGTATAACGTATGACGTATAACGTATAACGTATAACGTATAACGTATAACGTATAACGTATAACGTATAACGTATAACGTATAACGTATAGCGTATAACGTATAACGTATAACGTATAACGTATAACGTATAACGTATAACGTATAACGTAAAACGTTTAACGTATAACGTATAACGTATAACGTATAACGTATAACGTATAACGTATAACGTATAACGTATAACGTATAACGTATAACGTATAACGTATAACCTACATTGTGTAACGCCTAACGTATAACGAATGGCGTATAACGTATAACGTATAACGTATAACGTATAACGTATAACGTATAACGTATAACGTATAACGTATAACGTATAACGTATAACGTATAACGTATAACGTACAACGTATAACGTATAACGTATAACGTATAACGTATAACGTATAATGTATAACGTATAACGTATAACGTTAACGTACAACGTATAACGTATAACGTATAACGTATAACGTATGACGTATAACGTATAACGTATAACGTATGACGTATAACGTATAACGTATAACGTATAACGTACAACGTATAACGTATAACGTATAACGTATAACGTATAACGTATAACGTAAAACGTATAACGTATAACGTATAACGTATAACGTATAACGTATAACGTATAACGTATAACGTATAACGTATAACGTATAACGTATAACGTATAACGTATAACCTACATTGTATAACGCCTAACGTATAACGAATGGCGTATAACGTATAACGTATAACGTATAACTTATAACGTATAACGTATAACGTATAACGTATAACCTATAACGTATATTCTATAACGTATAACGTATAATGTATAACGTATAACGTATAACGTATAACGTATAACGTATAACGTATAATGTATAACGTATAACGTATAACGTATAACGTACAACGTATAACGTATAACGTATAACGTATAACGTATAACGTATAACGTATAACGTATAACGTATAACGTATAACGTATAACGTATAACGTATAACGTATGACGTATAACGTATAACGTATAACGTATAACGTATAACGTATAACGTATAACGTATAACGTATAACGTATAACGTATAACGTATAACGTATAACGTATAACGTATAACGTATAACGTATAACGTATAACGTATAACGTATAACGTATAACGTATAACGTATAACGTATAACGTATAACGTATAACGTATAACGTATAACGTATAACGTATAACGTATAACGTATAACGTATAACGTATAACGTATAACCTATAACGTGTAACGTCTAACGTATAACGTATGACGTATAACGTATAACGTATAACGTATAACGTATAACGTATAACGTATAACGTATAGCGTATAACGTATAACGTATAACGTATAACGTATAACGTATAACGTATAACGTATAACGTATAACGTATAACGTATAACCTATATTGTGTAACGTCTAACGTATAACGAATGACGTATAACGTATAACGTATAACGTATATTCTATAACGTATAACGTATAACGTATAACGTATAACGTATAATGTATAACGTATAACGTATAACGTATAACTTATTACGTATAACGTATAACGTATAACCTATAACGTATATTCTATAACGTATAACGTATAACGTATAACGTATAAAGTATAACGTATAACGTATAACGTATAACGTATAACGTATAACGTATAACGTATAACGTATAACGTATAACGTATAACCTATATTGTGTAACATCTAACGTATAACGAATGACGTATAACGTTTATTGTATAACGTATAACGTATAACGTATAACGTATAACGTATAACGTATAACGTATGACGTATAACGTATAACGTATAACGTATAACGTATAACGTATAACGTATAACGTATAACGTATAACGTTTAACGTATAACGTATAACGTATAACGTATAACGTATAACGTATAACGTATAACGTATAACGTATAAGGTATAACATATAACGTGTAACGTCTAACGTATAACGTATAACGTATAACGTATAACGTATAACGTATAACGTATAACGTATAACGTATAACGTTTAAAGTATAACGTGTAACGTATAACGTAGAACGTGTAACGTATAACGTATAACGTATAACGTATAACGTAAAACGTATAACGTATAACGTATAACGTACAACGTATAACGTATAACGTATAACGTATAACGTATAACGTATAACGTATAACGTATAACGTATAACGTATAACGTATAACCTACATTGTGTAACGCCTAACGTATAACGAATGGCGTATAACGTATAACGTATAACGTATAACGTATAACGTATAACGTATAACGTATAACGTATAACGTATAACGTATAACGTATAACGTATAACGTATAACGTACAACGTATAACGTATAACGTATAACGTATAACGTATAACGTATAATGTATAACGTATAACGTATAACGTATAACGTACAACGTATAACGTATAACGTATAACGTATAACGTATAACGTATAACGTATAACGTATAACGTATAACGTATGACGTATAACGTATAACGTATAACGTATAACGTACAACGTATAACGTATAACGTATAACGTATAACGTATAACGTATAACGTAAAACGTATAACGTATAACGTATAACGTATAACGTATAACGTATAACGTATAACGTATAACGTATAACGTATAACGTATAACGTATAACGTATAACGTATAACCTACATTGTGTAACGCCTAACGTATAACGAATGGCGTATAACGTATAACGTATAACGTATAACGTATAACGTATAACGTATAACGTATTACGTATAACGTATAACGTATATCGTATAACGTATAACGTATAACGTATAACGTATAACGTATAACGTATGACGTATAACGTATAACGTATAACGTATGACGTATAACGTATAACGTATAACGTATAACGTATAACGTATAACGTATAACGTATAACGTATAACGTATAACGTATAACGTATAACGTATAACGTATAACGTATAACGTATAACGTATAACGTATAACGTATAACGTATAACGTATAACGTATAACGTATAACGTATAACGTATGACGTATAACGTATAACGTATGACGTGTAACGTACAACGTATAACGTATAACGTATAACGTATAACGTATAACTTATATCGTATAACGTATAACGTATAACGTATAACGTATAACGTATAACGTATAACGTATAACGTATAACGTATAACGTATAACGTATAACGTATAACGTATAACGTATAACGTATAACGTATAACGTACAACGTATAACGTATAACGCATAACGTATAACGTATAACGTATAACGTATAACGTATAAAGTATAACGTATAACGTATAACGTATAACGTATAACGTATAACGTATAACGTATAACGTATAACGTATAACCTATATTGTGTAACATCTAACGTATAACGAATGACGTATAACGTTTATTGTATAACGTATAACGTATATCGTATAAAGTATAACGTATAACGTATAACGTATAACGTATAACGTATAACGTATAGCGTATAACGTATAACGTATAACCCGTAACGTCTAAGGTATAACGTATGACGTATAACGTATAACGTATAACGTATAACGTATAACGTATAACGTATAACGTATAACGTATAACGTATAACGTATAGCGTATAACGTATAACGTATAACGTATAACGTATAACGTATAACGTATAACGTATAACGTAAAACGTTTAACGTATAACGTATAACGTATAACGTATAACGTATAACGTATAACGTATAACGTATAACGTATAACGTATAACGTATAACGTATAACGTATAACCTACATTGTGTAACGCCTAACGTATAACGAATGGCGTATAACGTATAACGTATAACGTATAACGTATAACGTATAACGTATAACGTATAACGTATAACGTATAACGTATAACGTATAACGTATAACGTATAACGTACAACGTATAACGTATAACGTATAACGTATAACGTATAACGTATAATGTATAACGTATAACGTATAACGTTAACGTACAACGTATAACGTATAACGTATAACGTATAACGTATGACGTATAACGTATAACGTATAACGTATGACGTATAACGTATAACGTATAACGTATAACGTACAACGTATAACGTATAACGTATAACGTATAACGTATAACGTATAACGTAAAACGTATAACGTATAACGTATAACGTATAACGTATAACGTATAACGTATAACGTATAACGTATAACGTATAACGTATAACGTATAACGTATAACCTACATTGTATAACGCCTAACGTATAACGAATGGCGTATAACGTATAACGCATAACGTATAACGTATAACGTATAACGTATAACGTATAAAGTATAACGTATAACGTATAACGTATAACGTATAACGTATAACGTATAACGTATAACGTATAACGTATAACCTATATTGTGTAACATCTAACGTATAACGAATGACGTATAACGTTTATTGTATAACGTATAACGTATATCGTATAAAGTATAACGTATAACGTATAACGTATAACGTATAACGTATAGCGTATAACGTATAACGTATAACCCGTAACGTCTAAGGTATAACGTATGACGTATAACGTATAACGTATAACGTATAACGTATAACGTATAACGTATAACGTATAACGTATAACGTATAACGTATAGCGTATAACGTATAACGTATAACGTATAACGTATAACGTATAACGTATAACGTATAACGTATAACGTATAACGTATAACGTATAACGTATGACGTATAACGTATAACGTATAACGTATAACGTACAACGTATAACGTATAACGTATAACGTATAACGTATAACGTATAACGTAAAACGTATAACGTATAACGTATAACGTATAACGTATAACGTATAACGTATAACGTATAACGTATAACGTATAACGTATAACGTATAACGTATAACGTATAACCTACATTGTGTAACGCCTAACGTATAACGAATGGCGTATAACGTATAACGTATAACGTATAACGTATAACGTATAACGTATAACGTATTACGTATAACGTATAACGTATAACGTATAACGTATAACGTATAACGTATGACGTATAACGTATAACGTATAACGTATGACGTATAACGTATAACGTATAACGTATAACGTACAACGTATAACGTATAACGTATAACGTATAACGTATAACGTATAACGTAAAACGTATAACGTATAACGTATAACGTATAACGTATAACGTATAACGTATAACGTATAACGTATAACGTATAACGTATAACGTATAACGTATAACCTACATTGTATAACGCCTAACGTATAACGAATGGCGTATAACGTATAACGTATAACGTATGACGTATAACGTATAACGTATAACGTATAACGTATAACGTATAACGTATAACGTATAACGTATAACGTATAACGTATAACGTATAACGTATAACGTATAACGTATAACGTATAACGTATAACGTATAACGTATAACGTATAACGTATAACGTATAACGTATAACGTATAACGTATAACGTATAACGTATAACGTATAACGTATAACGTATAACGTATAACGTATAACGTATAACGTATAACGTATAACGTATAACGTATAACGTATAACGTATAACGTATAACGTATAACGTATAACCTATAACGTGTAACGTCTAACGTATAACGTATGACGTATAACGTATAACGTATAACGTATAACGTATAACGTATAACGTATAACGTATAGCGTATAACGTATAACGTATAACGTATAACGTATAACGTATAACGTATAACGTATAACGTATAACGTATAACGTATAACCTATATTGTGTAACGTCTAACGTATAACGAATGACGTATAACGTATAACGTATAACGTATATTCTATAACGTATAACGTATAACGTATAACGTATAACGTATAATGTATAACGTATAACGTATAACGTATAACTTATTACGTATAACGTATAACGTATAACCTATAACGTATATTCTATAACGTATAACGTATAACGTATAACGTATAAAGTATAACGTATAACGTATAACGTATAACGTATAACGTATAACGTATAACGTATAACGTATAACGTATAACCTATATTGTGTAACATCTAACGTATAACGAATGACGTATAACGTTTATTGTATAACGTATAACGTATAACGTATAACGTATAACGTATAACGTATAACGTATAACGTATGAAGTATAACGTATAACGTATAACGTATAACGTATAACGTATAACGTATAACGTATAACGTATAACGTTTAACGTATAACGTATAACGTATAACGTATAACGTATAACGTATAACGTATAACGTATAACGTATAAGGTATAACATATAACGTGTAACGTCTAACGTATAACGTATAACGTATAACGTATAACGTATAACGTATAACGTATAACGTATAACGTATAACGTATAACGTATAACGTATAACGTGTAACGTATAACGTAGAACGTGTTACGTATAACGTATAACGTATAACGTATAACGTAAAACGTATAACGTATAACGTATAACGTACAACGTATAACGTATAACGTATAACGTATAACGTATAACGTATAACGTATAACGTATAACGTATAACGTATAACGTATAACCTACATTGTGTAACGCCTAACGTATAACGAATGGCGTATAACGTATAACGTATAACGTATAACGTATAACGTATAACGTATAACGTATAACGTATAACGTATAACGTATAACGTATAACGTATAACGTATAACGTACAACGTATAACGTATAACGTATAACGTATAACGTATAACGTATAATGTATAACGTATAACGTATAACGTATAACGTACAACGTATAACGTATAACGTATAACGTATAACGTATAACGTATAACGTATAACGTATAACGTATGACGTATAACGTATAACGTATAACGTATAACGTATAACGTATAACGTATAACTTATTACGTATAACGTATAACGTATAACCTATAACGTATATTCTATAACGTATAACGTATAACGTATAACGTATAAAGTATAACGTATAACGTATAACGTATAACGTATAACGTATAACGTATAACGTATAACGTATAACGTATAACGTATAACGTATAACGTATAACGTATAACCCGTAACGTCTAAGGTATAACGTATGACGTATAACGTATAACGTATAACGTATAACGTATAACGTATAACGTATAACGTATAACGTATAACGTATAACGTATAACGTATAACGTATAACCTATATTGTGTAACATCTAACGTATAACGAATGACGTATAACGTTTATTGTATAACGTATAACGTATAACGTATAAAGTATAACGTATAACGTATAACGTATAACGTATAACGTATAACGTATAACGTATAACGTATAACCCGTAACGTCTAAGGTATAACGTATGACGTATAACGTATAACGTATAACGTATAACGTATAACGTATAACGTATAACGTATAACGTATAACGTATAACGTATAACGTATAGCGTATAACGTATAACGTATAACGTATAACGTATAACGTATAACGTATAACGTATAACGTATAACGTAAAACGTATAACGTATAACGTATAACGTACAACGTATAACGTATAACGTATAACGTATAACGTATAACGTATAACGTATAACGTATAACGTATAACGTATAACCTACATTGAGTAACGCCTAACGTATAACGAATGGCGTATAACGTATAACGTATAACGTATAACGTATAACGTATAACGTATAACGTATAACGTATAACGTATAAAGTATAACGTATAACGTATAACGTACAACGTATAACGTATAACGTATAACGTATAACGTATAACGTATAATGTATAACGTATAACGTATAACGTATAACGTACAACGTATAACGTATAACGTATAACGTATAACGTATTACGTATAACGTATAACGTATAACGTATAACGTATAACGTATATCGTATAACGTATAACGTATAACGTATAACGTATAACGTATAACGTATAACGTATAACGTATAACCTATATTGTGTAACGTCTAATGTATAACGAATGACGTATAACGTATAACGTATAACGTATATTCTATAACGTATAACGTATAACGTATAACGTATAACGTATAATGTATAACGTATAACGTATAACGTATAACTTATTACGTATAACGTATAACGTATAACCTATAACGTATATTCTATAACGTATAACGTATAACGTATAACGTATAAAGTATAACGTATAACGTATAACGTATAACGTATAACGTATAACGTATAACGTATAACGTATAACGTATAACGTATAACCTATATTGTGTAACATCTAACGTATAACGAATGACGTATAACGTTTATTGTATAACGTATAACGTATATCGTATAAAGTATAACGTATAACGTATAACGTATAACGTATAACGTATAGCGTATAACGTATAACGTATAACCCGTAACGTCTAAGGTATAACGTATGACGTATAACGTATAACGTATAACGTATAACGTATAACGTATAACGTATAACGTATAACGTATAACGTATAACGTATAGCGTATAACGTATAACGTATAACGTATAACGTATAACGTATAACGTATAACGTATAACGTAAAACGTATAACGTATAACGTATAACGTATAACGTATAACGTATAACGTATAACGTATAACGTATAACGTATAACGTATAACGTATAACGTATAACCTACATTGTGTAACGCCTAACGTATAACGAATGGCGTATAACGTATAACGTATAACGTATAACGTATAACGTATAACGTATAACGTATAACGTATAACGTATAACGTATAACGTATAACGTATAACGTATAACGTACAACGTATAACGTATAACGTATAACGTATAACGTATAACGTATAATGTATAACGTATAACGTATAACGTATAACGTACAACGTATAACGTATAACGTATGACGTATAACGTATGACGTATAACGTATGACGTATAACGTATGACGTATAACGTATAACGTATAACGTATAACGTATAACGTATAACGTATAACGTATAACCTACATTGTGTAACGCCTAACGTATAACGAATGGCGTATAACGTATAACGTATAACGTATAACTTATAACGTATAACGTATAACGTATAACGTATAACCTATAACGTATATTCTATAACGTATATAGTATAATGTATAACGTATAACGTATAACGTATAACGTATAACGTATAATGTATAACGTATAACGTATAACGTATAACGTACAACGTATAACGTATAACGCATAACGTATAACGTATAACGTATAACGTATAACGTATGACGTATAACGTATAACGTATAACGTATAACGTATAACGTATAACGTATAACGTATAACGTATAACGTATAACGTATAACGTATAACGTATAACGTATAACGTATAACGTATAACGTATAACGTATAAGGTATAACATATAACGTGTAACGTCAAACGTATAACGTATTACGTATAACGTATAACGTATAACGTATAACGTATAACGTATAACGTATAGCGTATAACGTATAACGTATATAGTATAACGTATAACGTATGACGTATAACGTATAATGTATAACTTATAGCGTATAACGTATAACGTATAACGTATAACCTATAACGTATATTCTATAACGTATAACGTATAACGTATAACGTATAACGTATAACGTATAACGTATAATGTATAACGTGTAACGTATAACGTATAACGTACAACGTATAACGTATAACGTACAACGTATAACGTATAACGTATAACGTATAACGTATAACGTATAACGTATAACGTATGACGTATAACGTATAACGTATAACGTATAACGTATAACGCATAACGTATAACGTATAACGTATAACGTATAACGTATAACGTATAACGTATAACGTATAACGTATAACGTATAACGTATAACGTATAACGTATAACGTATAACGTATAACGTATAACGTATAACGTATAACGTATAACGTATAACGTATAACGTATAACGTATAACGTATAACGTATAACGTATAACCTATAACGTATATTCTATAACGTATAACGTATAACGTATAACGTATAACGTATAATGTATAACGTGTAACGTATAACGTATAACGTACAACGTATAACGTGTAACGTATAACGTATAACGTATAACGTATAACGTATAACCTATACCGTATATTCTATAACGTATAACGTATAACGTATAACGTATAACGTATAATGTATAACGTATAACGTATAACGTATAACGTATAACGTATAACGTATAACGTATAACGTATAACGTATAACGTATAACGTATAACGTATAACCTATATTGTGTAACGTCTAACGTATAACGAATGACGTATAACGTATATTCTATAACGTATAACGTATAACGTATAACGTATAACGTATAACGTATAACGTATAACGTATAACGTATAACGTATAACGTATAGCGTATAACGTATAACGTATAACGTATAACGTATAACGTATAACGTATAACGTATAACGTATAACGTATAACGTATAACGTATAACCTATATTGTGTAACGTCTAACGTATAACGAATGACGTATAACGTATAACGTATAACGTATATTCTATAACGTATAACGTATAACGTATAACGTATAACGTATAATGTATAACGTATAACGTATAACGTATAACTTATTACGTATAACGTATAACGTATAACCTATAACGTATATTCTATAACGTATAACGTATAACGTATAACGTATAAAGTATAACGTATAACGTATAACGTATAACGTATAACGTATAACGTATAACGTATAACGTATAACGTATAACCTATATTGTGTAACATCTAACGTATAACGAATGACGTATAACGTTTATTGTATAACGTATAACGTATATCGTATAAAGTATAACGTATAACGTATAACGTATAACGTATAACGTATAACGTATAGCGTATAACGTATAACGTATAACCCGTAACGTCTAAGGTATAACGTATGACGTATAACGTATAACGTATAACGTATAACGTATAACGTATAACGTATAACGTATAACGTATAACGTATAACGTATAACGTATAACGTATAGCGTATAACGTATAACGTATAACGTATAACGTATAACGTATAACGTATAACGTATAACGTAAAACGTATAACGTATAACGTATAACGTATAACGTATAACGTATAACGTATAACGTATAACGTATAACGTATAACGTATAACGTATAACGTATAACCTACATTGTGTAACGCCTAACGTATAACGAATGGCGTATAACGTATAACGTATAACGTATAACGTATAACGTATAACGTATAACGTATAACGTATAACGTATAACGTATAACGTATAACGTATAACGTATAACGTATAACGTATAACGTACAACGTATAACGTATAACGTATAACGTATAACGTATAACGTATAATGTATAACGTATAACGTATAACGTATAACGTACAACGTATAACGTATAACGTATAACGTATAACGTATGACGTATAACGTATAACGTATAACGTATGACGTATAACGTATAACGTATAACGTATAACGTACAACGTATAACGTATAACGTATAACGTATAACGTATAACGTATAACGTAAAACGTATAACGTATAACGTATAACGTATAACGTATAACGTATAACGTATAACGTATAACGTATAACGTATAACGTATAACGTATAACCTACATTGTGTAACGCCTAACGTATAACGAATGGCGTATAACGTATAACGTATAGCGTATAACGTATAACGTATAACGTATAACGTATAACGTATAACCTATATTGTGTAACGTCTAACGTATAACGAATGACGTATAACGTATAACGTATAACGTATATTCTATAACGTATAACGTATAACGTATAACGTATAACGTATAACGTATAACGTATAACGTATAGCGTATAACGTATAACGTATAACGTATAACGTATAACGTATAACGTATAACGTATAACGTAAAACGTATAACGTATAACGTATAACGTATAACGTATAACGTATAACGTATAACGTATAACGTATAACCCGTAACGTCTAAGGTATAACGTATGACGTATAACGTATAACGTATAACGTATAACGTATAACGTATAACGTATAACGTATAACGTATAACGTATAACGTATAACGTATAACGTATAACGCATAACGTATAACGTATAACGTATAACGTACAACGTATAACGTATAACGTATAACGTATAACGTATAACGTATAATGTATAACGTATAACGTATAACGTATAACGTACAACGTATAACGTATAACGTATAACGTATAACGTATAACGTATAACGTATAACGTATAACGTATGACGTATAACGTATAACGTATAACGTATAACGTACAACGTATAACGTATAACGTATAACGTATAACGTATAACGTATAACGTAAAACGTATAACGTATAACGTATAACGTATAACGTATAACGTATAACGTATAACGTATAACGTATAACGTATAACGTATAACGTATAACGTATAACCTACATTGTGTAACGCCTAACGTATAACGAATGGCGTATAACGTATAACGTATAACGTATAACGTATAACGTATAACGTATAACGTATTACGTATAACGTATAACGTATAACGTATAACGTATAACGTATAACGTAAAACGTATAACGTATAACGTATAACGTATAACGTATAACGTATAACGTATAACGTATAACGTATAACGTATAACGTATAACGTATAACGTATAACGTATAACGTATAACCTACATTGTGTAACGCCTAACGTATAACGAATGGCGTATAACGTATAACGTATAACGTATAACGTATAACGTATAACGTATAACGTATAACGTATTACGTATAACGTATAACGTATATCGTATAACGTATAACGTATAACGTATAACGTATAACGTATAACGTATGACGTATAACGTATAACGTATAACGTATGACGTATAACGTATAACGTATAACGTATAACGTATAACGTATAACGTATAACGTATAACGTATAACGTATAATGTATAACGTGTAACGTATAACGTATAACGTACAACGTATAACGTATAACGTATAACGTATAACGTATAACGTATAACGTATAACGTATAACGTATAACTTATAACGTATAACGTATAACGTATAACGTATAACCTATAACGTATATTCTATAACGTATAACGTATAACGTATAACGTATAACGTATAATGTATAACGTGTAACGTATAACGTATAACGTACAACGTATAACGTGTAACGTATAACGTATAACGTATAACGTATAACGTATAACCTATACCGTATATTCTATAACGTATAACGTATAACGTATAACGTATAACGTATAATGTATAACGTATAACGTATAACGTATAACGTATAACGTATAACGTATAACGTATAACGTATAGCGTATAACGTATAACGTATAACGTATAACGTATAACGTATAACGTATAACGTATAACGTATAACGTATAACGTATAACGTATAACCTATATTGTGTAACGTCTAACGTATAACGAATGACGTATAACGTATAACGTATAACGTATATTCTATAACGTATAACGTATAACGTATAACGTATAACGTATAATGTATAACGTATAACGTATAACGTATAACTTATTACGTATAACGTATAACGTATAACCTATAACGTATATTCTATAACGTATAACGTATAACGTATAACGTATAAAGTATAACGTATAACGTATAACGTATAACGTATAACGTATAACGTATAACGTATAACGTATAACGTATAACGTATAACCTATATTGTGTAACATCTAACGTATAACGAATGACGTATAACGTTTATTGTATAACGTATAACGTATATCGTATAAAGTATAACGTATAACGTATAACGTATAACGTATAACGTATAGCGTATAACGTATAACGTATAACCCGTAACGTCTAAGGTATAACGTATGACGTATAACGTATAACGTATAACGTATAACGTATAACGTATAACGTATAACGTATAACGTATAACGTATAACGTATAACGTATAACGTATAGCGTATAACGTATAACGTATAACGTATAACGTATAACGTATAACGTATAACGTATAACGTATAATGTATAACGTATAACGTATAACGTATAACGTACAACGTATAACGTATAACGTATAACGTATAACGTATGACGTATAACGTATAACGTATAACGTATGACGTATAACGTATAACGTATAACGTATAACGTACAACGTATAACGTATAACGTATAACGTATAACGTATAACGTATAACGTAAAACGTATAACGTATAACGTATAACGTATAACGTATAACGTATAACGTATAACGTATAACGTATAACGTATAACGTATAACCTACATTGTGTAACGCCTAACGTATAACGAATGGCGTATAACGTATAACGTATAGCGTATAACGTATAACGTATAACGTATAACGTATAACGTATAACCTATATTGTGTAACGTCTAACGTATAACGAATGACGTATAACGTATAACGTATAACGTATATTCTATAACGTATAACGTATAACGTATAACGTATAACGTATAATGTATAACGTATAACGTATAACGTATAACGTATAACTTATTACGTATAACGTATAACGTATAACCTATAACGTATATTCTATAACGTATAACGTATAACGTATAACGTATAAAGTATAACGTATAACGTATAACGTATAACGTATAACGTATAACGTATAACGTATAACGTATAACGTATAACGTATAACCTATATTGTGTAACATCTAACGTATAACGAATGACGTATAACGTTTATTGTATAACGTATAACGTATAACGTATAAAGTATAACGTATAACGTATAACGTATAACGTATAACGTATAACGTATAACGTATAACGTATAACCCGTAACGTCTAAGGTATAACGTATGACGTATAACGTATAACGTATAACGTATAACGTATAACGTATAACGTATAACGTATAACGTATAACGTATAACGTATAACGTATAGCGTATAACGTATAACGTATAACGTATAACGTATAACGTATAACGTATAACGTATAACGTAAAACGTATAACGTATAACGTATAACGTACAACGTATAACGTATAACGTATAACGTATAACGTATAACGTATAACGTATAACGTATAACGTAGAACGTATAACCTACATTGTGTAACGCCTAACGTATAACGAATGGCGTATAACGTATAACGTATAACGTATAACGTATAACGTATAACGTATAACGTATAACGTATAACGCATAACGTATAACGTATAACGTATAACGTACAACGTATAACGTATAACGTATAACGTATAACGTATAACGTATAACGTATAATGTATAACGTATAACGTATAACGTATAACGTACAACGTATAACGTATAACGTATAACGTATAACGTATAACGTATAACGTATAACGTATAACGTATGACGTATAACGTATAACGTATAACGTATAACGTACAACGTATAACGTATAACGTATAACGTATAACGTATAACGTATAACGTAAAACGTATAACGTATAACGTATAACGTATAACGTATAACGTATAACGTATAACGTATAACGTATAACGTATAACGTATAACGTATAACGTATAACGTATAACCTACATTGTGTAACGCCTAACGTATAACGAATGGCGTATAACGTATAACGTATAACGTATAACGTATAACGTATAACGTATAACGTATAACGTATTACGTATAACGTATAACGTATATCGTATAACGTATAACGTATAACGTATAACGTATAACGTATAACGTATGACGTATAACGTATAACGTATAACGTATGACGTATAACGTATAACGTATAACGTATAACGTATAACGTATAACGTATAACGTATAACGTATAACGTATAATGTATAACGTGTAACGTATAACGTATAACGTACAACGTATAACGTATAACGTATAACGTATAACGTATAACGTATAACGTATAACGTATAACGTATAACTTATAACGTATAACGTATAACGTATAACGTATAACCTATAACGTATATTCAATAACGTATAACGTATAACGTATAACGTATAACGTATAATGTATAACGTGTAACGTATAACGTATAACGTACAACGTATAACGTGTAACGTATAACGTATAACGTATATCGTATAACGTATAACCTATACCGTATATTCTATAACGTATAACGTATAACGTATAACGTATAACGTATAATGTATAACGTATAACGTATAACGTATAACGTATAACGTATAACGTATAACGTATAACGTATAACGTATAACGTATAACCTATATTGTGTAACGTCTAACGTATAACGAATGACGTATAACGTATATTCTATAACGTATAACGTATAACGTATAACGTATAACGTATAACGTATAACGTATAACGTATAACGTATAACGTATAACGTATAGCGTATAACGTATAACGTATAACGTATAACGTATAACGTATAACGTATAACGTATAACGTATAACGTATAACGTATAACCTATATTGTGTAACGTCTAACGTATAACGAATGACGTATAACGTATAACGTATAACGTATATTCTATAACGTATAACGTATAACGTATATTCTATAACGTATAACGTATAACGTATAACGTATAACGTATAATGTATAACGTATAACGTATAACGTATAACTTATTACGTATAACGTATAACGTATAACCTATAACGTATATTCTATAACGTATAACGTATAACGTATAACGTATAAAGTATAACGTATAACGTATAACGTATAACGTATAACGTATAACGTATAACGTATAACGTATAACGTATAACCTATATTGTGTAACATCTAACGTATAACGAATGACGTATAACGTTTATTGTATAACGTATAACGTATATCGTATAAAGTATAACGTATAACGTATAACGTATAACGTATAACGTATAGCGTATAACGTATAACGTATAACCCGTAACGTCTAAGGTATAACGTATGACGTATAACGTATAACGTATAACGTATAACGTATAACGTATAACGTATAACGTATAACGTATAACGTATAACGTATAACGTATAGCGTATAACGTATAACGTATAACGTATAACGTATAACGTATAACGTATAACGTATAACGTAAAACGTATAACGTATAACGTATAACGTATAACGTATAACGTATAACGTATAACGTATAACGTATAACGTATAACGTATAACGTATAACGTATAACCTACATTGTGTAACGCCTAACGTATAACGAATGGCGTATAACGTATAACGTATAACGTATAACGTATAACGTATAACGTATAACGTATAACGTATAACGTATAACGTATAACGTATAACGTATAACGTATAACGTACAACGTATAACGTATAACGTATAACGTATAACGTATAACGTATAATGTATAACGTATAACGTATAACGTATAACGTACAACGTATAACGTATAACGTATAACGTATAACGTATGACGTATAACGTATAACGTATAACGTATGACGTATAACGTATAACGTATAACGTATAACGTACAACGTATAACGTATAACGTATAACGTATAACGTATAACGTATAACGTAAAACGTATAACGTATAACGTATAACGTATAACGTATAACGTATAACGTATAACGTATAACGTATAACGTATAACGTATAACCTACATTGTGTAACGCCTAACGTATAACGAATGGCGTATAACGTATAACGTATAACGTATAACTTATAACGTATAACGTATAACGTATAACGTATAACCTATAACGTATATTCTATAACGTATAACGTATAATGTATAACGTATAACGTATAACGTATAACGTATAACGTATAATGTATAACGTATAACGTATAACGTATAACGTACAACGTATAATGTATAACGCATAACGTATAACGTATAACGTATAACGTATAACGTATGACGTATAACGTATAACGTATAACGTATAACGTATAACGTATAACGTATAACGTATAACGTATAACGTATAACGTATAAAGTATAACGTATAACGTATAACGTATAACGTATAACGTATAACGTATAACGTATAACGTATAAGGTATAACATATAACGTGTAACGTCTAACGTATAACGTATTACGTATAACGTATAACGTATAACGTATAACGTATAACGTATAACGTACAGCGTATAACGTATAACGTATATAGTATAACGTATAACGTATGACGTATAACGTATAATGTATAACTTATAGCGTATAACGTATAACGTATAACGTATAACCTATAACGTATATTCTATAACGTATAACGTATAACGTATAACGTATAACGTATAACGTATAACGTATAATGTATAACGTGTAACGTATAACGTAGAACGTACAACGTATAACGTATAACGTACAACGTATAACGTATAACGTATAACGTATAACGTATAACGTATAACGTATAACGTATAACGTATAACGTATAACGTATAACGTATAACGTATAACGTATAACGTATAACGTATAACGTATAACGTATAACGTATAACGTATAACGTATAACGTATAACGTATAACGTATAACGTATAACGTATAACGTATAACGTATAACGTATAACGTATAACGTATAACGTATAACGTATAACGTATAACGTATAACGTGTAACGTATAACGTAGAACGTGTAACGTATAACGTATAACGTGTAACATATAACGTATAACGTATAACGTATAACGTATAACGTATAACGTATGACGTATCACGAAGAAGGTATGACCTATAACGTATAACGTATAGCGTATAACGTATGACGTATAACGTATAACGTATGACGTGTAACGTACAACGTATAACGTATAACGTATAACGTATAACGTATAACTTATATCGTATAACGTATAACGTATAACGTATAACGTATAACGTATAACGTATAACGTATAACGTATAACGTATAACGTATAACGTATAACGTATAACGTATAACGTATAACGTATAACGTATACCGTATAACGTATAACGTATAACCTACATTGTGTAACGCCTAACGTATAACGAATGGCGTATAACGTATAACGTATAACGTATAACGTATAACGTATAACGTATAACGTATAACGTATAACGTATAACGTATAACGTATAACGTATAACGTATAACGTACAACGTATAACGTATAACGTATAACGTATAACGTATAACGTATAATGTATAACGTATAACGTATAACGTTAACGTACAACGTATAACGTATAACGTATAACGTATAACGTATGACGTATAACGTATAACGTATAACGTATGACGTATAACGTATAACGTATAACGTATAACGTACAACGTATAACGTATAACGTATAACGTATAACGTATAACGTATAACGTAAAACGTATAACGTATAACGTATAACGTATAACGTATAACGTATAACGTATAACGTATAACGTATAACGTATAACGTATAACGTATAACGTATAACCTACATTGTATAACGCCTAACGTATAACGAATGGCGTATAACGTATAACGTATAACGTATAACTTATAACGTATAACGTATAACGTATAACGTATAACCTATAACGTATATTCTATAACGTATAACGTATAATGTATAACGTATAACGTATAACGTATAACGTATAACGTATAATGTATAACGTATAACGTATAACGTATAACGTACAACGTATAACGTATAACGTATAACGTATAACGTATAACGTATAACGTATAACGTATAACGTATAACGTATAACGTATAACGTATAACGTATAACGTATGACGTATAACGTATAACGTATAACGTATAACGTATAACGTATAACGTATAACGTATAACGTATAACGTATAACGTATAACGTATAACGTATAACGTATAACGTATAACGTATAACGTATAACGTATAACGTATAACGTATAACGTATAACGTATAACGTATAACGTATAACGTATAACGTATAACGTATAACGTATAACGTATAACGTATAACGTATAACGTATAACGTATAACCTATAACGTGTAACGTCTAACGTATAACGTATGACGTATAACGTATAACGTATAACGTATAACGTATAACGTATAACGTATAACGTATAGCGTATAACGTATAACGTATAACGTATAACGTATAACGTATAACGTATAACGTATAACGTATAACGTATAACGTATAACGTATAACCTATATTGTGTAACGTCTAACGTATAACGAATGACGTATAACGTATAACGTATAACGTATATTCTATAACGTATAACGTATAACGTATAACGTATAACGTATAATGTATAACGTATAACGTATAACGTATAACTTATTACGTATAACGTATAACGTATAACCTATAACGTATATTCTATAACGTATAACGTATAACGTATAACGTATAAAGTATAACGTATAACGTATAACGTATAACGTATAACGTATAACGTATAACGTATAACGTATAACGTATAACCTATATTGTGTAACATCTAACGTATAACGAATGACGTATAACGTTTATTGTATAACGTATAACGTATAACGTATAACGTATAACGTATAACGTATAACGTATGACGTATAACGTATAACGTATAACGTATAACGTATAACGTATAACGTATAACGTATAACGTATAACGTTTAACGTATAACGTATAACGTATAACGTATAACGTATAACGTATAACGTATAACGTATAACGTATAAGGTATAACATATAACGTGTAACGTCTAACGTATAACGTATAACGTATAACGTATAACGTATAACGTATAACGTATAACGTATAACGTATAACGTATAACGTATAACGTGTAACGTATAACGTAGAACGTGTAACGTATAACGTATAACGTATAACGTATAACGTAAAACGTATAACGTATAACGTATAACGTACAACGTATAACGTATAACGTATAACGTATAACGTATAACGTATAACGTATAACGTATAACGTATAACCTACATTGTGTAACGCCTAACGTATAACGAATGGCGTATAACGTATAACGTATAACGTATAACGTATAACGTATAACGTATAACGTATAACGTATAACGTATAACGTATAACGTATAACGTATAACGTATAACGTACAACGTATAACGTATAACGTATAACGTATAACGTATAACGTATAATGTATAACGTATAACGTATAACGTATAACGTACAACGTATAACGTATAACGTATAACGTATAACGTATAACGTATAACGTATAACGTATAACGTATGACGTATAACGTATAACGTATAACGTATAACGTACAACGTATAACGTATAACGTATAACGTATAACGTATAACGTATAACGTAAAACGTATAACGTATAACGTATAACGTATAACGTATAACGTATAACGTATAACGTATAACGTATAACGTATAACGTATAACGTATAACGTATAACGTATAACCTACATTGTGTAACGCCTAACGTATAACGAATGGCGTATAACGTATAACGTATAACGTATAACGTATAACGTATAACGTATAACGTATAACGTATTACGTATAACGTATAACGTATATCGTATAACGTATAACGTATAACGTATAACGTATAACGTATAACGTATGACGTATAACGTATAACGTATAACGTATGACGTATAACGTATAACGTATAACGTATAACGTATAACGTATAACGTATAACGTATAACGTATAACGTATAACGTATAACGTATAACGTATAACGTATAACGTATAACGTATAACGTATAACGTATAACGTATAACGTATAACGTATAACGTATAACGTATAACGTATAACGTATGACGTATAACGTATAACGTATGACGTGTAACGTACAACGTATAACGTATAACGTATAACGTATAACGTATAACTTATATCGTATAACGTATAACGTATAACGTATAACGTATAACGTATAACGTATAACGTATAACGTATAACGTATAACGTATAACGTATAACGTATAACGTATAACGTATAACGTATAACGTATAACGTATAACGTACAACGTATAACGTATAACGCATAACGTATAACGTATAACGTATAACGTATAACGTATAAAGTATAACGTATAACGTATAACGTATAACGTATAACGTATAACGTATAACGTATAACGTATAACGTATAACCTATATTGTGTAACATCTAACGTATAACGAATGACGTATAACGTTTATTGTATAACGTATAACGTATATCGTATAAAGTATAACGTATAACGTATAACGTATAACGTATAACGTATAGCGTATAACGTATAACGTATAACCCGTAACGTCTAAGGTATAACGTATGACGTATAACGTATAACGTATAACGTATAACGTATAACGTATAACGTATAACGTATAACGTATAACGTATAACGTATAGCGTATAACGTATAACGTATAACGTATAACGTATAACGTATAACGTATAACGTATAACGTAAAACGTTTAACGTATAACGTATAACGTATAACGTATAACGTATAACGTATAACGTATAACGTATAACGTATAACGTATAACGTATAACGTATAACGTATAACCTACATTGTGTAACGCCTAACGTATAACGAATGGCGTATAACGTATAACGTATAACGTATAACGTATAACGTATAACGTATAACGTATAACGTATAACGTATAACGTATAACGTATAACGTATAACGTATAACGTACAACGTATAACGTATAACGTATAACGTATAACGTATAACGTATAATGTATAACGTATAACGTATAACGTTAACGTACAACGTATAACGTATAACGTATAACGTATAACGTATGACGTATAACGTATAACGTATAACGTATGACGTATAACGTATAACGTATAACGTATAACGTACAACGTATAACGTATAACGTATAACGTATAACGTATAACGTATAACGTAAAACGTATAACGTATAACGTATAACGTATAACGTATAACGTATAACGTATAACGTATAACGTATAACGTATAACGTATAACGTATAACGTATAACCTACATTGTATAACGCCTAACGTATAACGAATGGCGTATAACGTATAACGTATAACGTATAACTTATAACGTATAACGTATAACGTATAACGTATAACCTATAACGTATATTCTATAACGTATAACGTATAATGTATAACGTATAACGTATAACGTATAACGTATAACGTATAATGTATAACGTATAACGTATAACGTATAACGTACAACGTATAACGTATAACGTATAACGTATAACGTATAACGTATAACGTATAACGTATAACGTATAACGTATAACGTATAACGTATAACGTATAACGTATGACGTATAACGTATAACGTATAACGTATAACGTATAACGTATAACGTATAACGTATAACGTATAACGTATAACGTATAACGTATAACGTATAACGTATAACGTATAACGTATAACGTATAACGTATAACGTATAACGTATAACGTATAACGTATAACGTATAACGTATAACGTATAACGTATAACGTATAACGTATAACGTATAACGTATAACGTATAACGTATAACGTATAACGTATAACCTATAACGTGTAACGTCTAACGTATAACGTATGACGTATAACGTATAACGTATAACGTATAACGTATAACGTATAACGTATAACGTATAGCGTATAACGTATAACGTATAACGTATAACGTATAACGTATAACGTATAACGTATAACGTATAACGTATAACGTATAACGTATAACCTATATTGTGTAACGTCTAACGTATAACGAATGACGTATAACGTATAACGTATAACGTATATTCTATAACGTATAACGTATAACGTATAACGTATAACGTATAATGTATAACGTATAACGTATAACGTATAACTTATTACGTATAACGTATAACGTATAACCTATAACGTATATTCTATAACGTATAACGTATAACGTATAACGTATAAAGTATAACGTATAACGTATAACGTATAACGTATAACGTATAACGTATAACGTATAACGTATAACGTATAACGTATAACCTATATTGTGTAACATCTAACGTATAACGAATGACGTATAACGTTTATTGTATAACGTATAACGTATAACGTATAACGTATAACGTATAACGTATAACGTATGACGTATAACGTATAACGTATAACGTATAACGTATAACGTATAACGTATAACGTATAACGTATAACGTTTAACGTATAACGTATAACGTATAACGTATAACGTATAACGTATAACGTATAACGTATAACGTATAAGGTATAACATATAACGTGTAACGTCTAACGTATAACGTATAACGTATAACGTATAACGTATAACGTATAACGTATAACGTATAACGTATAACGTATAACGTGTAACGTATAACGTAGAACGTGTAACGTATAACGTATAACGTATAACGTATAACGTAAAACGTATAACGTATAACGTATAACGTACAACGTATAACGTATAACGTATAACGTATAACGTATAACGTATAACGTATAACGTATAACGTATAACGTATAACGTATAACCTACATTGTGTAACGCCTAACGTATAACGAATGGCGTATAACGTATAACGTATAACGTATAACGTATAACGTATAACGTATAACGTATAACGTATAACGTATAACGTATAACGTATAACGTATAACGTATAACGTACAACGTATAACGTATAACGTATAACGTATAACGTATAACGTATAACGTATAATGTATAACGTATAACGTATAACGTATAACGTACAACGTATAACGTATAACGTATAACGTATAACGTATAACGTATAACGTATAACGTATAACGTATGACGTATAACGTATAACGTATAACGTATAACGTACAACGTATAACGTATAACGTATAACGTATAACGTATAACGTATAACGTAAAACGTATAACGTATAACGTATAACGTATAACGTATAACGTATAACGTATAACGTATAACGTATAACGTATAACGTATAACGTATAACGTATAACGTATAACGTATAACCTACATTGTGTAACGCCTAACGTATAACGAATGGCGTATAACGTATAACGTATAACGTATAACGTATAACGTATAACGTATAACGTATTACGTATAACGTATAACGTATATCGTATAACGTATAACGTATAACGTATAACGTATAACGTATAACGTATGACGTATAACGTATAACGTATAACGTATGACGTATAACGTATAACGTATAACGTATAACGTATAACGTATAACGTATAACGTATAACGTATAACGTATAACGTATAACGTATAACGTATAACGTATAACGTATAACGTATAACGTATAAAGTATAACGTATAACGTATAACGTATAACGTATAACGTATAACGTATAACGTATGACGTATAACGTATAACGTATGACGTGTAACGTACAACGTATAACGTATAACGTATAACGTATAACGTATAACTTATATCGTATAACGTATAACGTATAACGTATAACGTATAACGTATAACGTATAACGTATAACGTATAACGTATAACGTATAACGTATAACGTATAACGTATAACGTATAACGTATAACGTATAACGTACAACGTATAACGTATAACGCATAACGTATAACGTATAACGTATAACGTATAACGTATAAAGTATAACGTATAACGTATAACGTATAACGTATAACGTATAACGTATAACGTATAACGTATAACGTATAACCTATATTGTGTAACATCTAACGTATAACGAATGACGTATAACGTTTATTGTATAACGTATAACGTATATCGTATAAAGTATAACGTATAACGTATAACGTATAACGTATAACGTATAGCGTATAACGTATAACGTATAACCCGTAACGTCTAAGGTATAACGTATGACGTATAACGTATAACGTATAACGTATAACGTATAACGTATAACGTATAACGTATAACGTATAACGTATAACGTATAGCGTATAACGTATAACGTATAACGTATAACGTATAACGTATAACGTATAACGTATAACGTAAAACGTTTAACGTATAACGTATAACGTATAACGTATAACGTATAACGTATAACGTATAACGTATAACGTATAACGTATAACGTATAACGTATAACGTATAACCTACATTGTGTAACGCCTAACGTATAACGAATGGCGTATAACGTATAACGTATAACGTATAACGTATAACGTATAACGTATAACGTATAACGTATAACGTATAACGTATAACGTATAACGTATAACGTATAACGTACAACGTATAACGTATAACGTATAACGTATAACGTATAACGTATAATGTATAACGTATAACGTATAACGTTAACGTACAACGTATAACGTATAACGTATAACGTATAACGTATGACGTATAACGTATAACGTATAACGTATGACGTATAACGTATAACGTATAACGTATAACGTACAACGTATAACGTATAACGTATAACGTATAACGTATAACGTATAACGTAAAACGTATAACGTATAACGTATAACGTATAACGTATAACGTATAACGTATAACGTATAACGTATAACGTATAACGTATAACGTATAACGTATAACCTACATTGTATAACGCCTAACGTATAACGAATGGCGTATAACGTATAACGCATAACGTATAACGTATAACGTATAACGTATAACGTATAAAGTATAACGTATAACGTATAACGTATAACGTATAACGTATAACGTATAACGTATAACGTATAACGTATAACCTATATTGTGTAACATCTAACGTATAACGAATGACGTATAACGTTTATTGTATAACGTATAACGTATATCGTATAAAGTATAACGTATAACGTATAACGTATAACGTATAACGTATAGCGTATAACGTATAACGTATAACCCGTAACGTCTAAGGTATAACGTATGACGTATAACGTATAACGTATAACGTATAACGTATAACGTATAACGTATAACGTATAACGTATAACGTATAACGTATAGCGTATAACGTATAACGTATAACGTATAACGTATAACGTATAACGTATAACGTATAACGTAAAACGTTTAACGTATAACGTATAACGTATAACGTATAACGTATAACGTATAACGTATAACGTATAACGTATAACGTATAACGTATAACGTATAACGTATAACCTACATTGTGTAACGCCTAACGTATAACGAATGGCGTATAACGTATAACGTATAACGTATAACGTATAACGTATAACGTATAACGTATAACGTATAACGTATAACGTATAACGTATAACGTATAACGTATAACGTACAACGTATAACGTATAACGTATAACGTATAACGTATAACGTATAATGTATAACGTATAACGTATAACGTTAACGTACAACGTATAACGTATAACGTATAACGTATAACGTATGACGTATAACGTATAACGTATAACGTATGACGTATAACGTATAACGTATAACGTATAACGTACAACGTATAACGTATAACGTATAACGTATAACGTATAACGTATAACGTAAAACGTATAACGTATAACGTATAACGTATAACGTATAACGTATAACGTATAACGTATAACGTATAACGTATAACGTATAACGTATAACGTATAACCTACATTGTATAACGCCTAACGTATAACGAATGGCGTATAACGTATAACGTATAACGTATAACTTATAACGTATAACGTATAACGTATAACGTATAACCTATAACGTATATTCTATAACGTATAACGTATAATGTATAACGTATAACGTATAACGTATAACGTATAACGTATAATGTATAACGTATAACGTATAACGTATAACGTACAACGTATAACGTATAACGTATAACGTATAACGTATAACGTATAACGTATAACGTATAACGTATAACGTATAACGTATAACGTATAACGTATAACGTATGACGTATAACGTATAACGTATAACGTATAACGTATAACGTATAACGTATAACGTATAACGTATAACGTATAACGTATAACGTATAACGTATAACGTATAACGTATAACGTATAACGTATAACGTATAACGTATAACGTATAACGTATAACGTATAACGTATAACGTATAACGTATAACGTATAACGTATAACGTATAACGTATAACGTATAACGTATAACGTATAACGTATAACCTACATTGTGTAACGCCTAACGTATAACGAATGGCGTATAACGTATAACGTATAACGTATAACGTATAACGTATAACGTATAACGTATTACGTATAACGTATAACGTATATCGTATAACGTATAACGTATAACGTATAACGTATAACGTATAACGTATGACGTATAACGTATAACGTATAACGTATGACGTATAACGTATAACGTATAACGTATAACGTATAACGTATAACGTATAACGTATAACGTATAACGTATAACGTATAACGTATAACGTATAACGTATAACGTATAACGTATAACGTATAACGTATAACGTATAACGTATAACGTATAACGTATAACGTATAACGTATAACGTATGACGTATAACGTATAACGTATGACGTGTAACGTACAACGTATAACGTATAACGTATAACGTATAACGTATAACTTATATCGTATAACGTATAACGTATAACGTATAACGTATAACGTATAACGTATAACGTATAACGTATAACGTATAACGTATAACGTATAACGTATAACGTATAACGTATAACGTATAACGTATAACGTATAACGTACAACGTATAACGTATAACGCATAACGTATAACGTATAACGTATAACGTATAACGTATAAAGTATAACGTATAACGTATAACGTATAACGTATAACGTATAACGTATAACGTATAACGTATAACGTATAACCTATATTGTGTAACATCTAACGTATAACGAATGACGTATAACGTTTATTGTATAACGTATAACGTATATCGTATAAAGTATAACGTATAACGTATAACGTATAACGTATAACGTATAGCGTATAACGTATAACGTATAACCCGTAACGTCTAAGGTATAACGTATGACGTATAACGTATAACGTATAACGTATAACGTATAACGTATAACGTATAACGTATAACGTATAACGTATAACGTATAGCGTATAACGTATAACGTATAACGTATAACGTATAACGTATAACGTATAACGTATAACGTAAAACGTTTAACGTATAACGTATAACGTATAACGTATAACGTATAACGTATAACGTATAACGTATAACGTATAACGTATAACGTATAACGTATAACGTATAACCTACATTGTGTAACGCCTAACGTATAACGAATGGCGTATAACGTATAACGTATAACGTATAACGTATAACGTATAACGTATAACGTATAACGTATAACGTATAACGTATAACGTATAACGTATAACGTATAACGTACAACGTATAACGTATAAGGTATAACGTATAACGTATAACGTATAATGTATAACGTATAACGTATAACGTTAACGTACAACGTATAACGTATAACGTATAACGTATAACGTATGACGTATAACGTATAACGTATAACGTATGACGTATAACGTATAACGTATAACGTATAACGTACAACGTATAACGTATAACGTATAACGTATAACGTATAACGTATAACGTAAAACGTATAACGTATAACGTATAACGTATAACGTATAACGTATAACGTATAACGTATAACGTATAACGTATAACGTATAACGTATAACGTATAACCTACATTGTATAACGCCTAACGTATAACGAATGGCGTATAACGTATAACGTATAACGTATAACTTATAACGTATAACGTATAACGTATAACGTATAACCTATAACGTATATTCTATAACGTATAACGTATAATGTATAACGTATAACGTATAACGTATAACGTATAACGTATAATGTATAACGTATAACGTATAACGTATAACGTACAACGTATAACGTATAACGTATAACGTATAACGTATAACGTATAACGTATAACGTATAACGTATAACGTATAACGTATAACGTATAACGTATAACGTATGACGTATAACGTATAACGTATAACGTATAACGTATAACGTATAACGTATAACGTATAACGTATAACGTATAACGTATAACGTATAACGTATAACGTATAACGTATAACGTATAACGTATAACGTATAACGTATAACGTATAACGTATAACGTATAACGTATAACGTATAACGTATAACGTATAACGTATAACGTATAACGTATAACGTATAACGTATAACGTATAACGTATAACGTATAACGTATAACGTATAACCTATAACGTGTAACGTCTAACGTATAACGTATGACGTATAACGTATAACGTATAACGTATAACGTATAACGTATAACGTATAACGTATAGCGTATAACGTATAACGTATAACGTATAACGTATAACGTATAACGTATAACGTATAACGTATAACGTATAACGTATAACCTATATTGTGTAACGTCTAACGTATAACGAATGACGTATAACGTATAACGTATAACGTATATTCTATAACGTATAACGTATAACGTATAACGTATAACGTATAATGTATAACGTATAACGTATAACGTATAACTTATTACGTATAACGTATAACGTATAACCTATAACGTATATTCTATAACGTATAACGTATAACGTATAACGTATAAAGTATAACGTATAACGTATAACGTATAACGTATAACGTATAACGTATAACGTATAACGTATAACGTATATCCTATATTGTGTAACATCTAACGTATAACGAATGACGTATAACGTTTATTGTATAACGTATAACGTATAACGTATAACGTATAACGTATAACGTATAACGTATGAAGTATAACGTATAACGTATAACGTATAACGTATAACGTATAACGTATAACGTATAACGTATAACGTTTAACGTATAACGTATAACGTATAACGTATAACGTATAACGTATAACGTATAACGTATAACGTATAAGGTATAACATATAACGTGTAACGTCTAACGTATAACGTATAACGTATAACGTATAACGTATAACGTATAACGTATAACGTATAACGTATAACGTATAACGTATAACGTGTAACGTATAACGTAGAACGTGTAACGTATAACGTATAACGTATAACGTATAACGTAAAACGTATAACGTATAACGTATAACGTACAACGTATAACGTATAACGTATAACGTATAACGTATAACGTATAGCGTATAACGTATAACGTATAACGTATAACGTATAACGTATAACGTATAACGTATAACGTATAACGTATAACGTATAACGTATAACGTATAACGTATAACGTATAACCTATATTGTGTAACGTCTAACGTATAACGATTGACGTATAACGTATAACGTATAACGTATAACGTATAACGTATAACGTATAACGTATAACGTATAACGTATAACGTATAACGTATAACGTATAACGTGTAACGTGTAACGTATAACGTATCACGTATAACCTATATTGTGTAACGTCTAACGTATAATGTATAACGTATAACGTATAACGTATAACGTATAACGTATAACGTATAACGTATAACGTATAACGTATAACGTATAACGTATAACGTATAACGTATAACGTATAACGTATAACGTATAACGTATAACGTATAACGTAGTACGTATATCGTATAACGTATAACGTATAACGTATAACGTATAACGTATAACGTATAACGTATAACGTATAACGTATAACGTATAACGTATAACGTATAACGTATGACGTATCACCTATAAGGAACGACCTCTAACGTATAACGTATTACGTATAACGTATAACGTATAACGTATAACGTATAACGTATAACGTATAACGTATAACGTATAACGTATAACGTATAACGTATAACGTATAACGTATAACGTATAACGTATAACGTATAACGTATAACGTATAACGTATAACGTATAACGTATAACGTATAACGTATAACGTATAACGTATAACGTATAACGTATAACGTATAACGTATAACGTATAACGTATAACGTATAACGTATAACGTATAACGTATAACGTATAACGTATAACGTATAACGTATAACGTATAACGTATAACGTATAACGTATAACGTATAACGTATAACGTGTAACGTATAACGTATAACGTATAACGTGTAATGTCTAACGTATAATGTATGACGTATAACGTATAACGTATAACGTATAACGTATAACGTATAACGTATAACGTATAACGTATAGCGTATAACGTATAACGTATAACGTATAACGTATAACGTATAACGTATAACGTATAACGTATAACGTATAACGTATAACGTATAACGTATAACGTATAACGTATAACGTATAACCTATATTGTGTAACGTCTAACGCATAACGATTGACGTATAACGTATAACGTATAACGTATAACGTATAACGTATAACGTATAACGTATAACGTATAACGTATAACGTATAACGTATAACGTATAACGTATAACGTATAACGTGTAACGTGTAACGTATAACGTATCACGTATAACCTATATTGTGTAACGTCTAACGTATAACGATAGACGTATAACGTATAATGTATAACGTATAACGTATAACGTATAACGTATAACGTATAACGTATAACGTATAACGTATAACGTATAACCTATAACGTATAACGTATAACGTATAACGTAGAACGTATATCGTATAACGTATAACGTATAACGTATAACGTATAACGTATAACGTATAACGTATAACGTATAACGTATAACGTATAACGTATAACGTATGACGTATCACCTATAAGGAACGACCTCTAACGTATAACGTATTACGTATAACGTATAACGTATAACGTATAACGTATAACGTATAACGTATAACGTATAACGTATAACGTATAACGTATAACGTATAACGTATAACGTATAACGTATAACGTATAACGTATAACGTATAACGTATAACGTATAACGTATAACGTATAACGTATAACGTATAACGTATAACGTATAACGTATAACGTATAACGTATAACGTATAACGTATAGCGTATAACGTAGAACGTAGAACGTATAACGTATAACGTATAACGTATAACGTATAACGTGTAACGTATAACGTATAACGTATAACGTAGAACGTATATTCTATAACGTATAACGTATAACGTATAACGTATAACGTATAATGTATAACGTATAACGTATAACGTGTAACTTATAACGTATAACGTATAACGTATAACCTATAACGTATATTCTATAACGTATAACGTATAACGTATAACGTATAACGTATAACGTATAACGTATAACGTATAACGTATAACGTATAACGTATAACGTATAACCTATATTGTGTAACGTCTAACGTATAACGAATGACGTATAACGTATAACGTATAACGTATATTCTATAACGTATAACGTATAACGTATAACGTATAACGTATAATGTATAACGTATAACGTATAACGTATAACTTATAACGTATAACGTATAACGTATAACCTATAACGTATATTCTATAACGTATAACGTATAACGTATAACGTATAACGTATAACGTATAACGTATAACGTATAACGTATAACGTATAACCTATATTGTGTAACGTCTAACGTATAACGATTGACGTATAACGTATAACGTATAACGTATAACGTATAACGTATAACGTATAACGTATAACGTATAACGTATAACGTATAACGTATAACGTATAACGTATAACGTGTAACGTGTAACGTATAACGTATCACGTATAACCTATATTGTGTAACGTCTAACGTATAATGTATAACGTATAACGTATAACGTATAACGTATAACGTATAACGTATAACGTATAACGTATAACGTATAACGTATAACGTATAACGTATAACGTATAACGTATAACGTATAACGTAGTACGTATATCGTATAACGTATAACGTATAACGTATAACGTATAACGTATAACGTATAACGTATAACGTATAACGTATAACGTATAACGTATAACGTATAACGTATAACGTATAACGTATGACGTATCACCTATAAGGAACGACCTCTAACGTATAACGTATTACGTATAACGTATAACGTATAACGTATAACGTATAACGTATAACGTATAACGTATAACGTATAACGTATAACGTATAACGTATAACGTATAACGTATAACGTATAACGTATAACGTATAACGTATAACGTATAACGTATAACGTATAACGTATAACGTATAACGTATAACGTATAACGTATAACGTATAACGTATAACGTATAACGTATAACGTATAACGTATAACGTATAACGTATAACGTATAACGTATAACGTATAACGTATAACGTATAACGTATAACGTATAACGTATAACCTATATTGTGTAACGTCTAACGTATAACGAATGACGTATAACGTATAACGTATAACGTATATTCTATAACGTATAACGTATAACGTATATTCTATAACGTATAACGTATAACGTATAACGTATAACGTATAATGTATAACGTATAACGTATAACGTATAACTTATTACGTATAACGTATAACGTATAACCTATAACGTATATTCTATAACGTATAACGTATAACGTATAACGTATAAAGTATAACGTATAACGTATAACGTATAACGTATAACGTATAACGTATAACGTATAACGTATAACGTATAACCTATATTGTGTAACATCTAACGTATAACGAATGACGTATAACGTTTATTGTATAACGTATAACGTATATCGTATAAAGTATAACGTATAACGTATAACGTATAACGTATAACGTATAGCGTATAACGTATAACGTATAACCCGTAACGTCTAAGGTATAACGTATGACGTATAACGTATAACGTATAACGTATAACGTATAACGTATAACGTATAACGTATAACGTATAACGTATAACGTATAACGTATAGCGTATAACGTATAACGTATAACGTATAACGTATAACGTATAACGTATAACGTATAACGTAAAACGTATAACGTATAACGTATAACGTATAACGTATAACGTATAACGTATAACGTATAACGTATAACGTATAACGTATAACGTATAACGTATAACCTACATTGTGTAACGCCTAACGTATAACGAATGGCGTATAACGTATAACGTATAACGTATAACGTATAACGTATAACGTATAACGTATAACGTATAACGTATAACGTATAACGTATAACGTATAACGTATAACGTACAACGTATAACGTATAACGTATAACGTATAACGTATAACGTATAATGTATAACGTATAACGTATAACGTATAACGTACAACGTATAACGTATAACGTATAACGTATAACGTATGACGTATAACGTATAACGTATAACGTATGACGTATAACGTATAACGTATAACGTATAACGTACAACGTATAACGTATAACGTATAACGTATAACGTATAACGTATAACGTAAAACGTATAACGTATAACGTATAACGTATAACGTATAACGTATAACGTATAACGTATAACGTATAACGTATAACGTATAACGTATAACCTACATTGTGTAACGCCTAACGTATAACGAATGGCGTATAACGTATAACGTATAACGTATAACTTATAACGTATAACGTATAACGTATAACGTATAACCTATAACGTATATTCTATAACGTATAACGTATAATGTATAACGTATAACGTATAACGTATAACGTATAACGTATAATGTATAACGTATAACGTATAACGTATAACGTACAACGTATAATGTATAACGCATAACGTATAACGTATAACGTATAACGTATAACGTATGACGTATAACGTATAACGTATAACGTATAACGTATAACGTATAACGTATAACGTATAACGTATAACGTATAACGTATAACGTATAACGTATAACGTATAACGTATAACGTATAACGTGTAACGTATAACGTAGAACGTGTAACGTATAACGTATAACGTGTAACATATAACGTATAACGTATAACGTATAACGTATAACGTATAACGTATGACGTATCACGAAGAAGGTATGACCTATAACGTATAACGTATAGCGTATAACGTATGACGTATAACGTATAACGTATGACGTGTAACGTACAACGTATAACGTATAACGTATAACGTATAACGTATAACTTATATCGTATAACGTATAACGTATAACGTATAACGTATAACGTATAACGTATAACGTATAACGTATAACGTATAACGTATAACGTATAACGTATAACGTATAACGTATAACGTATAACGTATAACGTATAACGTATAACGTATAACCTACATTGTGTAACGCCTAACGTATAACGAATGGCGTATAACGTATAACGTATAACGTATAACTTATAACGTATAACGTATAACGTATAACGTATAACCTATAACGTATATTCTATAACGTATAACGTATAATGTATAACGTATAACGTATAACGTATAACGTATAACGTATAATGTATAACGTATAACGTATAACGTATAACGTACAACGTATAATGTATAACGCATAACGTATAACGTATAACGTATAACGTATAACGTATGACGTATAACGTATAACGTATAACGTATAACGTATAACGTATAACGTATAACGTATAACGTATAACGTATAACGTATAACGTATAACGTATAACGTATAACGTATAACGTATAACGTATAACGTATAACGTATAACGTATAACGTATAAGGTATAACATATAACGTGTAACGTCTAACGTATAACGTATTACGTATAACGTATAACGTATAACGTATAACGTATAACGTATAACGTATAACGTATAACGTACACCGTATAACGTATAACGTATAACGTATAACGTATAACGTATAACGTATAACGTATAACGTATAACGTATAACGTATAACGTATAACGTATAACGTATAACGTATAACGTATAACGTATAACGTATAACGTATAACGTATAACGTATAACGTATAACGTATAACGTATAACGTATAACGTATAACGTATAACGTATAACGTGTAACGTATAACGTATAACGTATAACGTATAACGTATAACGTGTAACGTATAACGTAGAACGTGTAACGTATAACGTATAACGTGTAACATATAACGTATAACGTATAACGTATAACGTATAACGTATAACGTATGACGTATCACGAAGAAGGTATGACCTATAACGTATAACGTATAGCGTATAACGTATGACGTATAACGTATAACGTATGACGTGTAACGTACAACGTATAACGTATAACGTATAACGTATAACGTATAACTTATATCGTATAACGTATAACGTATAACGTATAACGTATAACGTATAACGTATAACGTATAACGTATAACGTATAACGTATAACGTATAACGTATAACGTATAACGTATAACGTATAACGTATAACGTATAACGTATAACGTATAACGTATAACGTATAACGTATGACGTATAACGTATAACGTATGACGTGTAACGTACAACGTATAACGTATAACGTATAACGTATAACGTATAACTTATATCGTATAACGTATAACGTATAACGTATAACGTATAACGTATAACGTATAACGTATAACGTATAACGTATAACGTATAACGTATAACGTATAACGTATAACGTATAACGTATAACGTATAACGTACAACGTATAACGTATAACGCATAACGTATAACGTATAACGTATAACGTATAACGTATAAAGTATAACGTATAACGTATAACGTATAACGTATAACGTATAACGTATAACGTATAACGTATAACGTATAACCTATATTGTGTAACATCTAACGTATAACGAATGACGTATAACGTTTATTGTATAACGTATAACGTACATCGTATAAAGTATAACGTATAACGTATAACGTATAACGTATAACGTATAGCGTATAACGTATAACGTATAACCCGTAACGTCTAAGGTATAACGTATGACGTATAACGTATAACGTACAACGTATAACGTATAACGTATAACGTATAACGTATAACGTATAACGTATAACGTATAGCGTATAACGTATAACGTATAACGTATAACGTATAACGTATAACGTATAACGTATAACGTAAAACGTTTAACGTATAACGTATAACGTATAACGTATAACGTATAACGTATAACGTATAACGTATAACGTATAACGTATAACGTATAACGTATAACGTATAACCTACATTGTGTAACGCCTAACGTATAACGAATGGCGTATAACGTATAACGTATAACGTATAACGTATAACGTATAACGTATAACGTATAACGTATAACGTATAACGTATAACGTATAACGTATAACGTATAACGTACAACGTATAACGTATAACGTATAACGTATAACGTATAACGTATAATGTATAACGTATAACGTATAACGTTAACGTACAACGTATAACGTATAACGTATAACGTATAACGTATGACGTATAACGTATAACGTATAACGTATGACGTATAACGTATAACGTATAACGTATAACGTACAACGTATAACGTATAACGTATAACGTATAACGTATAACGTATAACGTAAAACGTATAACGTATAACGTATAACGTATAACGTATAACGTATAACGTATAACGTATAACGTATAACGTATAACGTATAACGTATAACGTATAACCTACATTGTATAACGCCTAACGTATAACGAATGGCGTATAACGTATAACGTATAACGTATAACTTATAACGTATAACGTATAACGTATAACGTATAACCTATAACGTATATTCTATAACGTATAACGTATAATGTATAACGTATAACGTATAACGTATAACGTATAACGTATAATGTATAACGTATAACGTATAACGTATAACGTACAACGTATAACGTATAACGTATAACGTATAACGTATAACGTATAACGTATAACGTATAACGTATAACGTATAACGTATAACGTATAACGTATAACGTATGACGTATAACGTATAACGTATAACGTATAACGTATAACGTATAACGTATAACGTATAACGTATAACGTATAACGTATAACGTATAACGTATAACGTATAACGTATAACGTATAACGTATAACGTATAACGTATAACGTATAACGTATAACGTATAACGTATAACGTATAACGTATAACGTATAACGTATAACGTATAACGTATAACGTATAACGTATAACGTATAACGTATAACATATAACGTGTAACGTCTAACGTATAACGTATGACGTATAACGTATAACGTATAACGTATAACGTATAACGTATAACGTATAACGTATAGCGTATAACGTATAACGTATAACGTATAACGTATAACGTATAACGTATAACGTATAACGTATAACGTATAACGTATAACCTATATTGTGTAACGTCTAACGTATAACGAATGACGTATAACGTATAACGTATAACGTATATTCTATAACGTATAACGTATAACGTATAACGTATAACGTATAATGTATAACGTATAACGTATAACGTATAACTTATTACGTATAACGTATAACGTATAACCTATAACGTATATTCTATAACGTATAACGTATAACGTATAACGTATAAAGTATAACGTATAACGTATAACGTATAACGTATAACGTATAACGTATAACGTATAACGTATAACGTATAACCTATATTGTGTAACATCTAACGTATAACGAATGACGTATAACGTTTATTGTATAACGTATAACGTATAACGTATAACGTATAACGTATAACGTATAACGTATGACGTATAACGTATAACGTATAACGTATAACGTATAACGTATAACGTATAACGTATAACGTATAACGTTTAACGTATAACGTATAACGTATAACGTATAACGTATAACGTATAACGTATAACGTATAACGTATAAGGTATAACATATAACGTGTAACGTCTAACGTATAACGTATAACGTATAACGTATAACGTATAACGTATAACGTATAACGTATAACGTATAACGTATAACGTATAACGTGTAACGTATAACGTAGAACGTGTAACGTATAACGTATAACGTATAACGTATAACGTAAAACGTATAACGTATAACGTATAACGTACAACGTATAACGTATAACGTATAACGTATAACGTATAACGTATAACGTATAACGTATAACGTATAACGTATAACGTATAACGTATAACCTACATTGTGTAACGCCTAACGTATAACGAATGGCGTATAACGTATAACGTATAACGTATAACGTATAACGTATAACGTATAACGTATAACGTATAACGTATAACGTATAACGTATAACGTATAACGTATAACGTACAACGTATAACGTATAACGTATAACGTATAACGTATAACGTATAATGTATAACGTATAACGTATAACGTATAACGTACAACGTATAACGTATAACGTATAACGTATAACGTATAACGTATAACGTATAACGTATAACGTATGACGTATAACGTATAACGTATAACGTATAACGTACAACGTATAACGTATAACGTATAACGTATAACGTATAACGTATAACGTAAAACGTATAACGTATAACGTATAACGTATAACGTATAACGTATAACGTATAACGTATAACGTATAACGTATAACGTATAACGTATAACGTATAACGTATAACCTACATTGTGTAACGCCTAACGTATAACGAATGGCGTATAACGTATAACGTATAACGTATAACGTATAACGTATAACGTATAACGTATTACGTATAACGTATAACGTATATCGTATAACGTATAACGTATAACGTATAACGTATAACGTATAACGTATGACGTATAACGTATAACGTATAACGTATGACGTATAACGTATAACGTATAACGTATAACGTATAACGTATAACGTATAACGTATAACGTATAACGTATAACGTATAACGTATAACGTATAACGTATAACGTATAACGTATAACGTATAACGTATAACGTATAACGTATAATGTATAACGTATAACGTATAACGTATAACGTATAACGTATAACGTATAACGTATAACGTATAACGTATAACGTATAACGTATAACGTATAACGTATAACGTATAACGTATAACGTATAACGTATAACGTATAACGTATAACGTATAACGTATAACGTATAACGTATAACGTATAACGTATAACATATAACGTGTAACGTCTAACGTATAACGTATTACGTATAACGTATAACGTATAACATATAACGTGTAACGTCTAACGTATAACGTATTACGTATAACGTATAACGTATAACGTATAACGTATAACGTATAACGTATAACGTATAACGTATAACGTATAACGTATAACGTATAACGTATAACGTATAACGTATAACGTATAACGTATGACGTATAACGTATAACGTATGACGTGTAACGTACAACGTATAACGTATAACGTATAACGTATAACGTATAACGTATAACGTATAACGTATAACGTATAACGTATAACGTATAACGTATAACGTATAACGTACAACGTATAACGTATAACGCATAACGTATAACGTATAACGTATAACGTATAACGTATAAAGTATAACGTATAACGTATAACGTATAACGTATAACGTATAACGTATAACGTATAACGTATAACGTATAACCTATATTGTGTAACATCTAACGTATAACGAATGACGTATAACGTTTATTGTATAACGTATAACGTATATCGTATAAAGTATAACGTATAACGTATAACGTATAACGTATAACGTATAGCGTATAACGTATAACGTATAACCCGTAACGTCTAAGGTATAACGTATGACGTATAACGTATAACGTATAACGTATAACGTATAACGTATAACGTATAACGTATAACGTATAACGTATAACGTATAGCGTATAACGTATAACGTATAACGTATAACGTATAACGTATAACGTATAACGTATAACGTAAAACGTTTAACGTATAACTTATAACGTATAACGTATAACGTATAACGTATAACGTATAACGTATAACGTATAACGTATAACGTATAACGTATAACGTATAACCTACATTGTGTAACGCCTAACGTATAACGAATGGCGTATAACGTATAACGTATAACGTATAACGTATAACGTATAACGTATAACGTATAACGTATAACGTATAACGTATAACGTATAACGTATAACGTATAACGTACAACGTATAACGTATAACGTATAACGTATAACGTATAACGTATAATGTATAACGTATAACGTATAACGTTAACGTACAACGTATAACGTATAACGTATAACGTATAACGTATGACGTATAACGTATAACGTATAACGTATGACGTATAACGTATAACGTATAACGTATAACGTACAACGTATAACGTATAACGTATAACGTATAACGTATAACGTATAACGTAAAACGTATAACGTATAACGTATAACGTATAACGTATAACGTATAACGTATAACGTATAACGTATAACGTATAACGTATAACGTATAACGTATAACGTATAACCTACATTGTATAACGCCTAACGTATAACGAATGGCGTATAACGTATAACGTATAACGTATAACTTATAACGTATAACGTATAACGTATAACGTATAACCTATAACGTATATTCTATAACGTATAACGTATAATGTATAACGTATAACGTATAACGTATAACGTATAACGTATAATGTATAACGTATAACGTATAACGTATAACGTACAACGTATAACGTATAACGTATAACGTATAACGTATAACGTATAACGTATAACGTATAACGTATAACGTATAACGTATAACGTATAACGTATGACGTATAACGTATAACGTATAACGTATAACGTATAACGTATAACGTATAACGTATAACGTATAACGTATAACGTATAACGTATAACGTATAACGTATAACGTATAACGTATAACGTATAACGTATAACGTATAACGTATAACGTATAACGTATAACGTATAACGTATAACGTATAACGTATAACGTATAACGTATAACGTATAACGTATAACGTATAACGTATAACGTATAACGTATAACGTATAACATATAACGTGTAACGTCTAACGTATAACGTATGACGTATAACGTATAACGTATAACGTATAACGTATAACGTATAACGTATAACGTATAGCGTATAACGTATAACGTATAACGTATAACGTATAACGTATAACGTATAACGTATAACGTATAACGTATAACGTATAACCTATATTGTGTAACGTCTAACGTATAACGAATGACGTATAACGTATAACGTATAACGTATATTCTATAACGTATAACGTATAACGTATAACGTATAACGTATAATGTATAACGTATAACGTATAACGTATAACTTATTACGTATAACGTATAACGTATAACCTATAACGTATATTCTATAACGTATAACGTATAACGTATAACGTATAAAGTATAACGTATAACGTATAACGTATAACGTATAACGTATAACGTATAACGTATAACGTATAACGTATAACCTATATTGTGTAACATCTAACGTATAACGAATGACGTATAACGTTTATTGTATAACGTATAACGTATAACGTATAACGTATAACGTATAACGTATAACGTATGACGTATAACGTATAACGTATAACGTATAACGTATAACGTATAACGTATAACGTATAACGTATAACGTTTAACGTATAACGTATAACGTATAACGTATAACGTATAACGTATAACGTATAACGTATAACGTATAAGGTATAACATATAACGTGTAACGTCTAACGTATAACGTATAACGTATAACGTATAACGTATAACGTATAACGTATAACGTATAACGTATAACGTATAACGTATAACGTGTAACGTATAACGTAGAACGTGTAACGTATAACGTATAACGTATAACGTATAACGTAAAACGTATAACGTATAACGTATAACGTACAACGCATAACGTATAACGTATAACGTATAACGTATAACGTATAACGTATAACGTATAACGTATAACGTATAACGTATAACGTATAACCTACATTGTGTAACGCCTAACGTATAACGAATGGCGTATAACGTATAACGTATAACGTATAACGTATAACGTATAACGTATAACGTATAACGTATAACGTATAACGTATAACGTATAACGTATAACGTATAACGTATAACGTATAACGTACAACGTATAACGTATAACGTATAACGTATAACGTATAACGTATAATGTATAACGTATAACGTATAACGTATAACGTACAACGTATAACGTATAACGTATAACGTATAACGTATAACGTATAACGTATAACGTATAACGTATGACGTATAACGTATAACGTATAACGTATAACGTACAACGTATAACGTATAACGTATAACGTATAACGTATAACGTATAACGTAAAACGTATAACGTATAACGTATAACGTATAACGTATAACGTATAACGTATAACGTATAACGTATAACGTATAACGTATAACCTACATTGTGTAACGCCTAACGTATAACGAATGGCGTATAACGTATAACGTATAACGTATAACGTATAACGTATAACGTATAACGTATTACGTATAACGTATAACGTATATCGTATAACGTATAACGTATAACGTATAACGTATAACGTATAACGTATGACGTATAACGTATAACGTATAACGTATGACGTATAACGTATAACGTATAACGTATAACGTATAACGTATAACGTATAACGTATAACGTATAACGTATAACGTATAACGTATAACGTATAACGTATAACGTATAACGTATAACGTATAACGTATAACGTATAACGTATAACGTATAACGTATAACGTATAACGTATAACGTATAACGTATAACGTATAACGTATAACGTATAACGTATAACGTATAACGTATAACGTATAACGTATAACGTATAACGTATAACGTATAACGTATAACGTATAACGTATAACGTATAACGTATAACGTATAACGTATAACGTATAACGTATAACGTATAACGTATAACGTATAACGTATAACATATAACGTGTAACGTCTAACGTATAACGTATTACGTATAACGTATAACGTATAACATATAACGTGTAACGTCTAACGTATAACGTATTACGTATAACGTATAACGTATAACGTATAACGTATAACGTATAACGTATAACATATAACGTATCACGTATAACCTATATTGTGTAACGTCTAACGTATAACGATAGACGTATAACGTATAATGTATAACGTATAACGTATTACGTATAACGTATAACGTATAACGTATAACGTATAACGTATAACGTATAACGTATAACGTATAACGTATAACGTATAACGTATAACGTATAACGTATAACGTATAACGTATAACGTATAACGTATAACGTATAACGTATAACGTATAACGTATAACGTATAACGTATAACGTATAACGTATAACGTATAACGTATAACGTATAACGTATAGCGTATAACGTAGAACGTAGAACGTATAACGTATAACGTATAACGTATAACGTGTAACGTATAACGTATAACGTATAACGTAGAACGTATATTCTATAACGTATAACGTATAACGTATAACGTATAACGTATAATGTATAACGTATAACGTATAACGTATAACTTATAACGTATAACGTATAACGTATAACCTATAACGTATATTCTATAACGTATAACGTATAACGTATAACGTATAACGTATAACGTATAACGTATAACGTATAACGTATAACGTATAACGTATAACGTATAACCTATATTGTGTAACGTCTAACGTATAACGAATGACGTATAACGTATAACGTATAACGTATATTCTATAACGTATAACGTATAACGTATAACGTATAACGTATAATGTATAACGTATAACGTATAACGTATAACTTATAACGTATAACGTATAACGTATAACCTATAACGTATATTCTATAACGTATAACGTATAACGTATAACGTATAACGTATAACGTATAACGTATAACGTATAACGTATAACGTATAACGTATAACGTATAACGTATAACGTATAACGTATAACGTATAACGTATAACGTATAACGTATAACGTATAACCTATATTGTGTAACATCTAACGTATAACGAATGACGTATAACGTATATTGTATAACGTATAACGTATAACGTATAACGTATAACGTATAACGTATAACGTATAACCCGTAACGTCTAAGGTATAACGTATGACGTATAACGTATAACGTATAACGTATAACGTATAACGTATAACGTATAACGTATAACGTATAACGTATGACGTATCACGTATAAGGAACGACCTCTAAAGTATAACGTATTGCGTATGACGTATAACGTATAACGTATAACGTATAACGTATAACGTATAACGTATGACGTATCACGAATAAGGTATGACCTATAACGTATAACGTATAGCGTATAACGTATGACGTATAACGTATAGCGTATGACGTATAACGTATAACGTATAACGTATAACGTATAACGTATAACTTATATCGTATAACGTATAACGTATGACGTATAACGTATAACGTATTACGTATAACGTATAACGTATAACGTATAACGTATATCGTATAACGTATAACGTATAACGTATAACGTACAACGTATTACGTATAACCTATAACGTATAACGTATAACGTGTAACATATAACGTATAACGTATAACGTATAACGTATATCGTATAACGTATAACGTATAACGTATAACGTATAACGTATAACGTATAACGTATAACGTATAACGTATAACGTATAACGTAAAACGTATAACGTATAACGTATAACGTATAACGTATAACGTATAACGTATAACGTATAACGTATAACGTATAACGTATAACGTATAACGTATAACGTATAACGTATAACGTATAACGTATAACGTATAACGTATAACGTATAACGTATAACGTATAACGTATAACGTATAACGTATAACGTATAACGTATAACGTATAACGTATAACGTATAACGTATAACGTATAACGTATAACGTATAACGTATAACGTATAACGTATAACGTATAACGTATAACGTATAACGTATAACGTAGAACGTAGAACGTAGAACGTAGAACGTAGAACGTAGAACGTAGAACGTATAACGTATAACGTATAACGTATAACGTGTAACGTATAACGTATAACGTATAACGTAGAACGTATAACGTATAACGTATGACGTATCACGAATAAGGTATGACCTATAACGTATAACGTATAACGTATAACGTATAACGTATAACGTATAACGTATAACGTATAACGTATAACGTATAACGTATAACGTATAACGTATAACGTATAACGTATAACGTATAACGTATAACGTATAACGTATAACGTATAACGTATAACGTATAACGTATAACGTATAACGTATAACGTATAACGTATAACGTATAACGTATAACGTATAACGTATAACGTATAACGTATAACGTATAACGTATAACGTATAACGTATAACATATAACGTGTAACCTCTAACGTATAACGTATTACGTATAACGTATAACGTATAACGTATAACGTATAACGTATAACGTATAGCGTATAACGTATAACGTATAACGTATAACGTAGAATGTATAACGTATAACGTATGACGTATCACGAATAAGGTATGACCTATAACGTATAACGTATAACGTATAACGTAGAACGTATAACGTATAACGTATGACGTATCAGGAATAAGGTATGACCTATAACGTATAACGCATAACGTATAACGTATGACGTATAACGTATAACGTATAACTTATAACGTCTAACGTATAACGTATAACGTATGACGTATAACGTATAACGTATAACGTATAAACGATATAGCGTATAACGTATAACGTATAACGTATGACGTATCACGAATAAGGTATGACCTATAACGTATAACGTAGAACGTAGAACGTAGAACGTATAACGTATAACGTATGACGTATCAGGAATAAGGTATGACCTATAACGTATAACGTATAACGTATAACGTATGACGCATAACGTATAACGTATAACGTATAAGGTATAACGTATAACGTATAACGTATAACGTATAACGTATAACGTATAACGTATAACGTATAACGTATAACGTATAACGTATAACGTATAACGTATAACGTACAACGTATAACGTATAACGTATAACGTATGACGTATAACGTATAACGTATAACGTATAACGTATAACGTATAACGTATAACGTATAACGTATAACGTATAACGTATGACGTATAACGTATAACGTATAACGTATAACGCATAACGTATAACGCATAACGTATAACGTATAACGTATAACGTGTAACGTATAACGTAGAACGTAGAACGTGTAACGTATAACGTATAACGTGTAACATATAACGTATAACGTATAACGTAGAACGTATAACGTATAACGTATGACGTATAACGTATAACGTATAACGTATAACGTATAACGTATAACGTAGAATGTATAACGTATAACGTATGACGTATCACGAATAAGGTATGACCTATAACGTATAACGTATAACGTATAACGTAGAACGTATAACGTATAACGTATGACGTATCAGGAATAAGGTATGACCTATAACGTATAACGTATAACGTATAACGTAGAACGTATAACGTATAACGTATGACGTATCAGGAATAAGGTATGACCTATAACGTATAACGTATAACGTATAACGTATAACGTATAACGTATAACGTATAACGTATAACGTATAACGTATAACGTATAACGTATAACGTATAACGTATAACGTATAACGTATAACGTATAACGTATAACGTATAACGTATAACGTATAACGTATAACGTATAACGTATAACGTGTAACGTCTAACGTATAATGTATGACGTATTACGTATAACGTATAACGTATAACGTATAACGTATAACGTATAACGTATAGCGTATAACGTATAACGTATAACGTATAACGTATAACGTATAACGTATAACGTATAACGTATAACGTATAACGTATAACGTATAACGTATAACGTATAACGTATAACGTATAACCTATATTGTGTAACGTCTAACGTATAACGATTGACGTATAACGTATAACGTATAACGTATAACGTATAACGTATAACGTATAACGTATAACGTATAACGTATAACGTATAACGTATAACGTGTAACGTGTAACGTATAACGTATCACGTATAACCTATATTGTGTAACGTCTAACGTATAACGATAGACGTATAACGTATAATGTATAACGTATAACGTATAACGTATAACGTATAACGTATAACGTATAACGTATAACGTATAACGTATAACGTATAACGTATAACGTATAACGTATAACGTATAACGTAGAACGTATATCGTATAACGTATAACGTATAACGTATAACGTATAACGTATAACGTATAACGTATAACGTATAACGTATAACGTATAACGTATAACGTATAACGTATGACGTATCACCTATAAGGAACGACCTCTAACGTATAACATATTACGTATAACGTATAACGTATAACGTATAACGTATAACGTATAACGTATAACGTATAACGTATAACGTATAACGTATAACGTATAACGTATAACGTATAACGTATAACGTATAACGTATAACGTATAACGTATAACGTATAACGTATAACGTATAACGTATAACGTATAACGTATAACGAATAACGTATAACGTATAACGTATAACGTATAACGTATAACGTATAACGTATAACGTATAACGTATAACGTATAGCGTATAACGTAGAACGTAGAACGTATAACGTATAACGTATAACGTATAACGTGTAACGTATAACGTATAACGTATAACGTAGAACGTATATTCTATAACGTATAACGTATAACGTATAACGTATAACGTATAATGTATAACGTATAACGTATAACGTATAACTTATAACGTATAACGTATAACGTATAACGTATAACGTATAACGTATAACGTATAACGTATAACGTATAACGTATAACGTATAACGTATAACGTATAACGTATAACGTGTAACGTATAACGTATAACGTATAACGTATAACCTATATTGTGTAACATCTAACGTATAACGAATGACGTATAACGTATATTGTATAACGTATAACGTATAACGTATAACGTATAACGTATAACGTATAACGTATAACGTATAACGTATAACGTATAACGTATAACGTATAACCCGTAACGTCTAAGGTATAACGTATGACGTATAACGTATAACGTATAACGTATAACGTATAACGTATAACGTATAACGTATAACGTATAACGTATGACGTATAACGTATAACGTATAACGTATAACGTATAACGTATAACGTATAACGTATAGCGTATAACGTAGAACGTAGAACGTATAACGTATAACGTATAACGTATAACGTGTAACGTATAACGTATAACGTATAACGTATAACGTATGACGTATCACCTATAAGGAACGACCTCTAACGTATAACGTATTACGTATAACGTATAACGTATAACGTATAACGTATAACGTATAACGTATAACGTATAACGTATAACGTATAACGTATAACGTATAACGTATAACGTATAACGTATAACGTATAACGTATAACGTATAACGTATAACGTATAACGTATAACGTATAACGTATAACGTATAACGTATAACGTATAACGTATAACGTATAACGTATAACGTATAACGTATAACGTATAACGTATAACGTATAACGTATAACGTATAACGTATAACGTATAACGTATAACGTATAACGTATAGCGTATAACGTAGAACGTGGAACGTATAACGTATAACGTATAACGTATAACGTGTAACGTATAACGTATAACGTATAACGTATAACGTATAACGTATAACGTATAACGTATAACGTATAATGTATAACGTATAACGTATAACGTATAACTTATAACGTATAACGTATAACGTATAACGAATAACGTATAACGTATAACGTATAACGTATAACGTATAACGTATAACGTATAACGTATAACGTATAACGTATAACGTATAACGTATAACGTATAACGTATAACCTATATTGTGTAACATCTAACGTATAACGAATGACGTATAACGTAGATTGTATAACGTATAACGTACAACGTATAACGTATAACGTATAACGTATAACGTATAACGTATAACGTATAACGTATAACGTATAACGTATAACGTAGAACGTATATCGTATAACGTATAACGTATAACGTATAACGTATAACGTATAACGTATAACGTATAACGTATAACGTATAACGTATAACGTATAACGTATAACGTATGACGTATCACCTATAAGGAACGACCTCTAACGTATAACGTATTACGTATAACGTATAACGTATAACGTATAACGTATAACGTATAACGTATAACGTATAACGTATAACGTATAACGTATAACGTATAACGTATAACGTATAACGTATAACGTATAACGTATAACGTATAACGTATAACGTATAACGTATAACGTATAACGTATAACGAATAACGTATAACGTATAACGTATAACGTATAACGTATAACGTATAACGTATAACGTATAACGTATAACGTATAGCGTATAACGTAGAACGTAGAACGTATAACGTATAACGTATAACGTATAACGTGTAACGTATAACGTATAACGTATAACGTAGAACGTATATTCTATAACGTATAACGTATAACGTATAACGTATAACGTATAATGTATAACGTATAACGTATAACGTATAACTTATAACGTATAACGTATAACGTATAACGTATAACGTATAACGTATAACGTATAACGTATAACGTATAACGTATAACGTATAACGTATAACGTATAACGTATAACGTGTAACGTATAACGTATAACGTATAACGTATAACCTATATTGTGTAACATCTAACGTATAACGAATGACGTATAACGTATATTGTATAACGTATAACGTATAACGTATAACGTATAACGTATAACGTATAACGTATAACGTATAACGTATAACGTATAACGTATAACGTATAACCCGTAACGTCTAAGGTATAACGTATGACGTATAACGTATAACGTATAACGTATAACGTATAACGTATAACGTATAACGTATAACGTATAACGTATGACGTATAACGTATAACGTATAACGTATAACGTATAACGTATAACGTATAACGTATAGCGTATAACGTAGAACGTAGAACGTATAACGTATAACGTATAACGTATAACGTGTAACGTATAACGTATAACGTATAACGTATAACGTATGACGTATCACCTATAAGGAACGACCTCTAACGTATAACGTATTACGTATAACGTATAACGTATAACGTATAACGTATAACGTATAACGTATAACGTATAACGTATAACGTATAACGTATAACGTATAACGTATAACGTATAACGTATAACGTATAACGTATAACGTATAACGTATAACGTATAACGTATAACGTATAACGTATAACGTATAACGTATAACGTATAACGTATAACGTATAACGTATAACGTATAACGTATAACGTATAACGTATAACGTATAACGTATAACGTATAACGTATAACGTATAACGTATAGCGTATAACGTAGAACGTGGAACGTATAACGTATAACGTATAACGTATAACGTGTAACGTATAACGTATAACGTATAACGTATAACGTATAACGTATAACGTATAACGTATAACGTATAATGTATAACGTATAACGTATAACGTATAACTTATAACGTATAACGTATAACGTATAACGAATAACGTATAACGTATAACGTATAACGTATAACGTATAACGTATAACGTATAACGTATAACGTATAACGTATAACGTATAACGTATAACGTATAACGTATAACCTATATTGTGTAACATCTAACGTATAACGAATGACGTATAACGTAGATTGTATAACGTATAACGTACAACGTATAACGTATAACGTATAACGTATAACGTATAACGTATAACGTATAACGTATAACGTATAACGTATAACGTATAACCCGTAACGTCTAAGGTATAACGTATGACGTATAACGTATAACGTATAACGTATAACGTATAACGTATAACGTATAACGTATAACGTATAACGTATAACGTATGACGTATCACGTATAAGGAACGACCTCTAACGTATAACGTATTACGTATGACGTATAACGTATAACGTATAACGTATAACGTATAACGTATAACGTATGACGTATCACGAATAAGGTATGACCTATAACGTATAACGTATAGCGTATAACGTCATGACGTATAACGTATAGCGTATGACGTATAACGTATAACGTATAACGTATAACGTATAACGTATAACTTATATCGTATAACGTATAACGTATGACGTATAACGTATAACGTATTACGTATAACGTATAACGTATAACGTATAACGTATATCGTATAACGTATAACGTATAACGTATAACGTACAACGTATTACGTATAACCTATAATGTATAACGTATAACGTGTAACATATAACGTATAACGTATAACGTATAACGTATAACGTATAACGTATGACGTATAACGTATAACGTATAACATATAACGTATAACGTATAACGTATAAAGTATAACGTATAACGTATAACGTATAACGTATAACGTATAACGTATAACGTATAACGTATAACGTATAACGTATAACGTATAACGTATAACGTATAACGTATAACGTATAACGTATAACGTATAACGTATAACGTATAACGTATAACGTATAACGTATAACGTATAACGTATAACGTATAACGTAGAACGTAGAACGTAGAACGTAGAACGTAGAACGTAGAACGTAGAACGTATAACGTATAACGTATAACGTATAACTTATATCGTATAACGTATAACGTATGACGTATAACGTATAACGTATTACGTATAACGTATAACGTATAACGTATAACGTATATCGTATAACGTATAACGTATAACGTATAACGTACAACGTATTACGTATAACCTATAATGTATAACGTATAACGTGTAACATATAACGTATAACGTAGAACGTAGAACGTATAACGTATAACGTATAACGTATAACGTGTAACGTATAACGTATAACGTATAACGTATAACGTATGACGTATCACCTATAAGGAACGACCTCTAACGTATAACGTATTACGTATAACGTATAACGTATAACGTATAACGTATAACGTATAACGTATAACGTATAACGTATAACGTATAACGTATAACGTATAACGTATAACGTATAACGTATAACGTATAACGTATAACGTATAACGTATAACGTATAACGTATAACGTATAACGTATAACGTATAACGTATAACGTATAACGTATAACGTATAACGTATAACGTATAACGTATAACGTATAACGTATAACGTATAACGTATAACGCATAACGTATAACGTATAACGTATAACGTATAACGTATAACGTATAACGTATAACGTATAGCGTATAACGTAGAACGTAGAACGTATAACGTATAACGTATAACGTATAACGTGTAACGTATAACGTATAACGTATAACGTAGAACGTATATTCTATAACGTATAACGTATAACGTATAACGTATAACGTATAATGTATAACGTATAACGTATAACGTATAACTTATAACGTATAACGTATAACGTATAACGTATAACGTATAACGTATAACGTATAACGTATAACGTATAACGTATAACGTATAACGTATAACGTATAACGTATAACGTATAACGTATAACGTATAACGTATAACGTATAACGTATAACGTATAACCTATATTGTGTAACATCTAACGTATAACGAATGACGTATAACGTAGATTGTATAACGTATAACGTATAACGTATAACGTATAACGTATAACATATAACGTATAACGTATAACGTATAACGTATAACGTATAACGTATAACGTATAACGTATAACCCGTAACGTCTAAGGTATAACGTATGACGTATAACGTATAACGTATAACGTATAACGTATAACGTATAACGTATAACGTATAACGTATAACGTATAACGTATAACGTATGACGTATCACGTATAAGGAACGACCTCTAACGTATAACGTATTACGTATGACGTATAACGTATAACGTATAACGTATAACGTATAACGTATAACGTATGACGTATCACGAATAAGGTATGACCTATAACGTATAACGTATAGCGTATAACGTCATGACGTATAACGTATAGCGTATGACGTATAACGTATAACGTATAACGTATAACGTATAACGTATAACTTATATCGTATAACGTATAACGTATGACGTATAACGTATAACGTATTACGTATAACGTATAACGTATAACGTATAACGTATATCGTATAACGTATAACGTATAACGTATAACGTACAACGTATTACGTATAACCTATAATGTATAACGTATAACGTGTAACATATAACGTATAACGTATAACGTATAACGTATAACGTATAACGTATAACGTATAACGTATAACGTATAACATATAACGTATAACGTATAACGTATAACGTATAACGTATAACGTATAACGTATAACGTATAACGTATAACGTATAACGTATAACGTATAACGTATAACGTATAACGTATAACGTATAACGTATAACGTATAACGTATAACGTATAACGTATAACGTATAACGTATAACGTATAACGTATAACGTATAACGTATAACGTATAACGTATAACGTATAACGTATAACGTATAACGTATAACGTATAACGTAGAACGTAGAACGTAGAACGTAGAACGTAGAACGTAGAACGTAGAACGTAGAACGTATAACGTATAACGTATAACGTGTAACGTATAACGTATAACGTATAACGTAGAACGTATAACGTATAACGTATGACGTATCACGAATAAGGTATGACCTATAACGTATAACGTATAACGTATAACGTATAACGTATAACGTATAACGTATAACGTATAACGTATAACGTATAACGTATAACGTATAACGTACAACGTATAACGTATAACGTATAACGTATGACGTATAACGTATAACGTATAACGTATAACGTATAACGTATAACGTATAACGTATAACGTATAACGTGTAACGTATAACGTATAACGTATAACGTATAACGTATAACGCATAACGTATAACGCATAACGTATAACGTATAACGTATAACGTGTAACGTATAACGTAGAACGTAGAACGTGTAACGTATAACGTATAACGTGTAACATATAACGTATAACGTATAACGTAGAACGTATAACGTATAACGTATGACGTATCACGAATAAGGTATGACCTATAACGTATAACGTATAACGTATTACGTATGACGTATAACGTATAGCGTATGACGTATAACGTATAACGTATAACGTATAACGTATAACGTATTACGTATAACTTATATCGTATAACGTATAACGTATGACGTATAACGTATAACGTATTACGTATAACGTATAAACGATATAACGTATAACGTATAACGTATAACGTATAACGTATAACGTATAACGTATAACGTATAACGTATAACGTATAACGTATAACGTATAACGTAGAACGTATATCGTATAACGTATAACGTATAACGTATAACGTATAACGTATAACGCATAACGTATAACGTATAACGTATAACGTATAACGTATAACGTATAACGTATAACGTATAACGTATGACGTATCACCTATAAGGAACGACCTCTAACGTATAACGTATTACGTATATCGTATAACGTATAACGTATAACGTATAACGTATAACGTATAACGTATAACGTATAACGTATAACGTATGACGTATAACGTATAACGTATAACTTATAACGTCTAACGTATAATATAACGTATAACGTATGACGTCAAACGTATAACGTATAACGTATAACGTATAACGTATAACGTATAGCGTATAACGTATAACGTATAACGTATAACGTATAACGTATAACGTATAACGTATAACGTATAACGTATAACGTATAACGTATAACGTATAACATATAACGTATAACGTATCACGTACAACCTATATTGTGTAACGTCTAACGTATAACGAATGACGTATAACGTATAATGTATAACGTATAACGTATAACGTATAACGTATAACGTATAACGTATAACGTATAACGTATAACGTATAACATATAACGTATCACGTATAACCTATATTGTGTAACGTCTAACGTATAACGATAGACGTATAACGTATAATGTATAACGTATAACGTTTTACGTATAACGTATAACGTATAACGTATAACGTATAACGTATAACGTATAACGTATAACGTATAACGTATAACGTATAACGTATAACGTATAACCTATATTGTGTAACATCTAACGTATAACGAATGACGTATAACGTATATTGTATAACGTATAACGTATAACGTATAACGTATAACGTATAACGTATAACGTATAACGTATAACGTATAACGTATAACGTATAACGTATAACGTATAACGTATAACGTGTAACGTCTAACGTATAATGTATGACGTATAACGTATAACGTATAACGTATAACGTATAACGTATAACGTATAACGTATAACGTATAGCGTATAACGTATAACGTATAACGTATAACGTATAACGTATAACGTATAACGTATAACGTATAACGTATAACGTATAACGTATAACGTATAACGTATAACGTATAACCTATATTGTGTAACGTCTAACGTATAACGATTGACGTATAACGTATAACGTATAACGTATAACGTATAACGTATAACGTATAACGTATAACGTATAACGTATAACGTATAACGTATAACGTATAACGTGTAACGTGTAATGTATAACGTATCACGTATAACCTATATTGTGTAACGTCTAACGTATAACGATAGACGTATAACGTATAATGTATAACGTATACCGTATAACGTATAACGTATAACGTATAACGTATAACGTATAACGTATAACGTATAACGTATAACGTATAACGTATAACGTAGAACGTATATCGTATAACGTATAACGTATAACGTATAACGTATAACGTATAACGTATAACGTATAACGTATAACGTATAACGTATAACGTATAACGTATAACGTATAACGTATGACGTATCACCTATAAGGAACGACCTCTAACGTATAACGTATTACGTATAACGTATAACGTATAACGTATAACGTATAACGTATAACGTATAACGTATAACGTATAACGTATAACGTATAACGTATAACGTATAACGTATAACGTATAACGTATAACGTATAACGTATAACGTATAACGTGTAACGTCTAACGTATAATGTATGACGTATAACGTATAACGTATAACGTATAACGTATAACGTATAACGTATAACGTATAACCTATATTGTGTAACGTCTAACGTATAACGATTGACGTATAACGTATAACGTGTAACGTATAACGTATAACGTATAACGTATAACGTATAACGTATAACGTATAACGTATAACGTATAACGTATAACGTATAACGTATAACGTGTAACGTGTAACGTATAACGTATCACGTATAACCTATATTGTGTAACGTCTAACGTATAACGATAGACGTATAACGTATAATGTATAACGTATAACGTATAATGTATAACGTATAACGTATAACGTATAACGTATAACGTATAACGTATAACGTATAACGTATAACGTATAACGTATAACGTATAACGTATAACGTAGAACGTATATCGTATAACGTATAACGTATAACGTATAACGTATAACGTATAACGTACAACGTATAACGTATAACGTATAACGTATAACGTATAACGTATAACGTATAACGTATAACCTATATTGTGTAACATCTAACGTATAACGAATGACGTATAACGTATATTGTATAACGTATAACGTATAACGTATAACGTATAACGTATATCGTATAACGTATAACATATAACGTATAACGTATAACCCGTAACGTCTAAGGTATAACGTATGACGTATAACGTATAACGTATAACGTATAACGTATAACGTATAACGTATAACGTATAACGTATGACGTATCACGTATAAGGAACGACCTCTAACGTATAACGTATTACGTATGACGTATAACGTATAACGTATAACGTATAACGTATAACGTATAACGTATAACGTATGACGTATCACGAATAAGGTATGACCTATAACGTATAACGTATAGCGTATAACGTATGACGTATAACGTATAGCGTATGACGTATAACGTATAACGTATAACCTATAACGTATAACGTATAACGTGTAACATATAACGTATAACGTATAACGTATAACGTATAACGTATAACGTATAACGTATAACGTATAACGTATAACGTATAACGTATAACGTATAACGTATAACGTATAACGTATAACGTATAACGTATAACGTATAACGTATAACGTATAACGTATAACGTATAACGTATAACGTATAACGTATAACGTATAACGTATAACGTATAACGTATAACGTATAACGTATAACGTATAACGTATAACGTATAACGTATAACGTATAACGTATAACGTATAACGTATAACGTATAACGTATAACGTATAACGTATAACGTATAACGTATAACGTATAACGTATAACGTATAACGTATAACGTATAACGTATAACGTATAACGTATAACGTATAACGTATAACGTATAACGTATAACGTATAACGTATAACGTATAACGTATAACGTATAACGTATAACGTATAACGTATAACGTATAACGTATAACGTATAACGTATAACGTATAACGTATAACGTAGAACGTAGAACGTAGAACGTAGAACGTAGAACGTAGAACGTAGAACGTAGAACGTAGAACGTATAACGTATAACGTATAACGTATAACGTGTAACGTATAACGTATAACGTATAACGTAGAACGTATAACGTATAACGTATGACGTATCACGAATAAGGTATGACCTATAACGTATAACGTATAACGTATAACGTATAACGTATAACGTATAACGTATAACGTATAACGTATAACGTATAACGTATAACGTATAACGTATAACGTATAACGTATAACGTATAACGTATAACGTATAACGTATAACGTATAACGTATATCGTATAACGTATTACGTATAACGTATAAACGATATAACGTATAACGTATAACGTATAACCTATAACGTATAACGTATAACGTATAACGTACAACGTATAACGTATATCGTATAACGTATTACGTATAACGTATAACGTATAACGTATAACGTATAACGAATAACCTATAACGTATAATGTATAACGTATAACGTATAACGTATAACTTATAACGTATAACGTATAACGTATATTGTATAACGTATAACGTATAACGTATGACGTATCACGTATAACGTATAACGTATAACGTATAACGTATAACGTATAACGTATAACGTATAACGTATAACGTATAACGTATAACGTAGAACGTAGAACGTAGAACGTAGAACGTAGAACGTAGAACGTAGAACGTATAACGTATAACGTATAACGTGTAACGTATAACGTATAACGTATAACGTAGAACGTATAACGTATAACGTATGACGTATCACGAATAAGGTATGACCTATAACGTATAACGTATAACGTATAACGTATAACGTATAACGTATAACGTATAACGTATAACGTATAACGTATAACGTATAACGTACAACGTATAACGTATAACGTATAACGTATGACGTATAACGTATAACGTATAACGTATAACGTATAACGTATAACGTATAACGTATAACGTATAACGTATAACGTATAACGTATAACGTATAACGTATAACGTATAACGTATAACGTATAACGCATAACGTATAACGCATAACGTATAACGTATAACGTATAACGTGTAACGTATAACGTAGAACGTAGAACGTGTAACGTATAACGTATAACGTGTAACATATAACGTATAACGTATAACGTAGAACGTATAACGTATAACGTATGACGTATCACGAATAAGGTATGACCTATAACGTATAACGTATAACGTATAACGTATGACGTATAACGTATAGCGTATGACGTATAACGTATAACGTATAACGTATAACGTATAACGTATTACGTATAACTTATATCGTATAACGTATAACGTATGACGTATAACGTATAACGTATTACGTATAACGTATAACGTATAACGTATAACGTATAACGTATAACGTATAACGTATAACGTATAACGTATAACGTATAACGTATAACGTAGAACGTAGAACGTAGAACGTAGAACGTATAACGTATAACGTATAACGTATAACGTGTAACGTATAACGTATAACGTATAACGTAGAACGTATAACGTATAACGTATGACGTATCACGAATAAGGTATGACCTATAACGTATAACGTATAACGTATAACGTATAACGTATAACGTATAACGTATAACGTAGAACGTAGAACGTAGAACGTAGAACGTATAACGTATAACGTATAACGTATAACGTGTAACGTATAACGTATAACGTATAACGTAGAACGTATAACGTATAACGTATGACGTATCACGAATAAGGTATGACCTATAACGTATAACGTATAACGTATAACGTATAACGTATAACGTATAACGTATAACGTATAACGTATAACGTATAACGTATAACGTATAACGTATAACGTATAACGTATTACGTATAACGTATAACGTATATCGTATAACGTATAACGTATAACGTATATCGTATAACGTATAACGTATAACGTATAACGTATAACGTATAACGTATAACGTATAACGTATAACGTATAACGTATAACGTATAACGTATATCGTATAACGTATTACGTATAACGTATAAACGATATAACGTATAACGTATAACGTATAACCTATAACGTATAACGTATAACGTATAACGTACAACGTATAACGTATATCGTATAACGTATTACGTATAACGTATAACGTATAACGTATAACGTATAACGAATAACCTATAACGTATAATGTATAACGTATAACGTATAACGTATAACTTATAACGTATAACGTATAACGTATATTGTATAACGTATAACGTATAACGTATGACGTATCACGTATAACGTATAACGTATAACGTATAACGTATAACGTATAACGTATAACGTATAACGTATAACGTATAACGTATAACGTAGAACGTAGAACGTAGAACGTAGAACGTAGAACGTAGAACGTAGAACGTATAACGTATAACGTATAACGTGTAACGTATAACGTATAACGTATAACGTAGAACGTATAACGTATAACGTATGACGTATCACGAATAAGGTATGACCTATAACGTATAACGTATAACGTATAACGTATAACGTATAACGTATAACGTATAACGTATAACGTATAACGTATAACGTATAACGTACAACGTATAACGTATAACGTATAACGTATGACGTATAACGTATAACGTATAACGTATAACGTATAACGTATAACGTATAACGTATAACGTATAACGTATAACGTATAACGTATAACGTATAACGTATAACGTATAACGCATAACGTATAACGCATAACGTATAACGTATAACGTATAACGTGTAACGTATAACGTAGAACGTAGAACGTGTAACGTATAACGTATAACGTGTAACATATAACGTATAACGTATAACGTAGAACGTATAACGTATAACGTATGACGTATCACGAATAAGGTATGACCTATAACGTATAACGTATAACGTATAACGTATGACGTATAACGTATAGCGTATGACGTATAACGTATAACGTATAACGTATAACGTATAACGTATTACGTATAACTTATATCGTATAACGTATAACGTATGACGTATAACGTATAACGTATTACGTATAACGTATAACGTATAACGTATAACGTATATCGTATAACGTATAACGTATAACGTATAACGTACAACGTATTACGTATAACCTATAACGTATAACGTATAACGTGTAACATATAACGTATAACGTATAACGTATAACGTATAACGTATAACGTATAACGTATAACGTATAACGTATAACGTATAACGTATAACGTATAACGTATAACGTATAACGTAGAACGTATATCGTATAACGTATAACGTATAACGTATAACGTATAACGTATAACGTATAACGTATAACGTATAACGTATAACGTATAACGTATAACGTATAACGTATAACGAATAACGTATGACGTATCACCTATAAGGAACGACCTCTAACGTATAACGTATTACGTATATCGTATAACGTATAACGTATAACGTATAACGTATAACGTATAACGTATAACGTATAACGTATAACGTATAACGTATAACGTATAACGTATAACGTATAACGTATAACGTATAACGTATAACGTATAACGTATAACGTATAACGTATAACGTATAACGTATAACGTATAACGTATAACGTATAACGTATAACGTATAACGTATAACGTATAACGTATAACGTATAACGTATAACGTATAACGTATAACGTATAGCGTATAACGTAGAACGTAGAACGTATAACGTATAACATATAACGTATAACGTGTAACGTATAACGTATAACGTATAACGTAGAACGTATAACGTATAACGTATGACGTATCACGAATAAGGTATGACCTATAACGTATAACGTATAACGTATAACGTAGAACGTATAACGTATAAGGTATGACGTATCACGAATAAGGTATGACCTATAACGTATAACGTATAACGTATAACGTATGACGCATAACGTATAACGTATGACGTATAACGTATAACGTATAACTTATAACGTCTAACGTATAATATAACGTATAACGTATGACGTCAAACGTATAACGTATAACGTATAACGTATAACGTATAACGTATAACGTATAACGTATAGCGTATAACGTAGAACGTAGAACGTATAACGTATAACATATAACGTATAACGTGTAACGTATAACGTATAACGTATAACGTAGAACGTATAACGTATAACGTATGACGTATCACGAATAAGGTATGACCTATAACGTATAACGTATAACGTATAACGTAGAACGTATAACGTATAAGGTATGACGTATCACGAGTAAGGTATGACCTATAACGTATAACGTATAACGTATAACGTATGACGCATAACGTATAACGTATGACGTATAACGTATAACGTATAACTTATAACGTCTAACGTATAATATAACGTATAACGTATGACGTCAAACGTATAACGTATAACGTATAACGTATAACGTATAACGTATAGCGTATAACGTATAACGTATAACGTATAACGTATAACGTATAACGTATAACGTATAACGTATAACGTATAACGTATAACGTATAACGTATAACGTATAACGTATCACGTACAACCTATATTGTGTAACGTCTAACGTATAACGAATGACGTATAACGTATAATGTATAACGTATAACGTATAACGTATAACGTATAACGTATAACGTATAACGTATAACGTATAACGTATAACATATAACGTATCACGTATAACCTATATTGTGTAACGTCTAACGTATAACGATAGACGTATAACGTATAATGTATAACGTATAACGTATTACGTATAACGTATAACGTATAACGTATAACGTATAACGTATAACGTATAACGTATAACGTATAACGTATAACGTATAACCTATATTGTGTAACATCTAACGTATAACGAATGACGTATAACGTATATTGTATAACGTATAACGTATAACGTATAACGTATAACGTATAACGTATAACGTATAACGTATAACGTATAACGTATAACGTATAACGTATAACGTATAACGTATAACGTGTAACGTCTAACGTATAATGTATGACGTATAACGTATAACGTATAACGTATAACGTATAACGTATAACGTATAACGTATAACGTATAGCGTATAACGTATAACGTATAACGTATAACGTATAACGTATAACGTATAACGTATAACGTATAACGTATAACGTATAACGTATAACGTATAACGTATAACGTATAACCTATATTGTGTAACGTCTAACGTATAACGATTGACGTATAACGTATAACGTATAACGTATAACGTATAACGTATAACGTATAACGTATAACGTATAACGTATAACGTATAACGTATAACGTATAACGTATAACGTGTAACGTGTAACGTATAACGTATCACGTATAACCTATATTGTGTAACGTCTAACGTATAACGATAGACGTATAACGTATAATGTATAACGTATACCGTATAACGTATAACGTATAACGTATAACGTATAACGTAGAACGTATAACGTATAAGGTATGACGTATCACGAGTAAGGTATGACCTATAACGTATAACGTATAACGTATAACGTATGACGCATAACGTATAACGTATGACGTATAACGTATAACGTATAACTTATAACGTCTAACGTATAATATAACGTATAACGTATGACGTCAAACGTATAACGTATAACGTATAACGTATAACGTATAACGTATAGCGTATAACGTATTACGTATATCGTATAACGTATAACGTATAACGTATAACGTATAACGTATAACGTATAACGTATAACGTATAACGTATAACGTATAACGTATAACGTATAACGTATAACGTATAACGTATAACGTATAACGTATAACGTATAACGTATAACGTATAACGTATAACGTATAACGTATAACGTATAACGTATAACGTATAACGTATAACGTATAACGTATAACGTATAACGTATAACGTATAACGTATAACGTATAACGTATAACGTATAACGTATAACGTATAACGTATAACGTATAGCGTATAACGTAGAACGTAGAACGTATAACGTATAACATATAACGTATAACGTGTAACGTATAACGTATAACGTATAACGTAGAACGTATAACGTATAACGTATGACGTATCACGAATAAGGTATGACCTATAACGTATAACGTATAACGTATAACGTAGAACGTATAACGTATAAGGTATGACGTATCACGAATAAGGTATGACCTATAACGTATAACGTATAACGTATAACGTATGACGCATAACGTATAACGTATGACGTATAACGTATAACGTATAACTTATAACGTCTAACGTATAATATAACGTATAACGTATGACGTCAAACGTATAACGTATAACGTATAACGTATAACGTATAACGTATAACGTATAACGTATAGCGTATAACGTAGAACGTAGAACGTATAACGTATAACATATAACGTATAACGTGTAACGTATAACGTATAACGTATAACGTAGAACGTATAACGTATAACGTATGACGTATCACGAATAAGGTATGACCTATAACGTATAACGTATAACGTATAACGTAGAACGTATAACGTATAAGGTATGACGTATCACGAGTAAGGTATGACCTATAACGTATAACGTATAACGTATAACGTATGACGCATAACGTATAACGTATGACGTATAACGTATAACGTATAACTTATAACGTCTAACGTATAATATAACGTATAACGTATGACGTCAAACGTATAACGTATAACGTATAACGTATAACGTATAACGTATAGCGTATAACGTATAACGTATAACGTATAACGTATAACGTATAACGTATAACGTATAACGTATAACGTATAACGTATAACGTATAACGTATAACGTATAACGTATCACGTACAACCTATATTGTGTAACGTCTAACGTATAACGAATGACGTATAACGTATAATGTATAACGTATAACGTATAACGTATAACGTATAACGTATAACGTATAACGTATAACGTATAACGTATAACATATAACGTATCACGTATAACCTATATTGTGTAACGTCTAACGTATAACGATAGACGTATAACGTATAATGTATAACGTATAACGTATTACGTATAACGTATAACGTATAACGTATAACGTATAACGTATAACGTATAACGTATAACGTATAACGTATAACGTATAACCTATATTGTGTAACATCTAACGTATAACGAATGACGTATAACGTATATTGTATAACGTATAACGTATAACGTATAACGTATAACGTATAACGTATAACGTATAACGTATAACGTATAACGTATAACGTATAACGTATAACGTATAACGTATAACGTGTAACGTCTAACGTATAATGTATGACGTATAACGTATAACGTATAACGTATAACGTATAACGTATAACGTATAACGTATAACGGATAGCGTATAACGTATAACGTATAACGTATAACGTATAACGTATAACGTATAACGTATAACGTATAACGTATAACGTATAACGTATAACGTATAACGTATAACGTATAACCTATATTGTGTAACGTCTAACGTATAACGATTGACGTATAACGTATAACGTATAACGTATAACGTATAACGTATAACGTATAACGTATAACGTATAACGTATAACGTATAACGTATAACGTATAACGTATAACGTGTAACGTGTAACGTATAACGTATCACGTATAACCTATATTGTGTAACGTCTAACGTATAACGATAGACGTATAACGTATAATGTATAACGTATACCGTATAACGTATAACGTATAACGTATAACGTATAACGTATAACGTATAACGTATAACGTATAACGTATAACGTATAACGTAGAACGTATATCGTATAACGTATAACGTATAACGTATAACGTATAACGTATAACGTATAACGTATAACGTATAACGTATAACTTATAACGTATAACGTATAACGTATGACGTATCACCTATAAGGAACGACCTCTAACGTATAACGTATTACGTATAACGTACAACGTATAACGTATAACGTATAACGTATAACGTATAACGTATAACGTATAACGTATAACGTATAACGTATAACGTATAACGTATAACGTATAACGTATAACGTATAACGTATAACGTATAACGTATAACGTGTAACGTCTAACGTATAATGTATGACGTATAACGTATAACGTATAACGTATAACGTATAACGTATAACGTATAACGTATAACCTATATTGTGTAACGTCTAACGTATAACGATTGACGTATAACGTATAACGTATAACGTATAACGTATAACGTATAACGTATAACGTATAACGTATAACGTATAACGTATAACGTATAACGTATAACGTATAACGTATAACGTATAACGTGTAACGTGTAACGTATAACGTATCACGTATAACCTATATTGTGTAACGTCTAACGTATAACGATAGACGTATAACGTATAATGTATAACGTATAACGTATAACGTATAACGTATAACGTATAACGTATAACGTATAACGTATAACGTATAACGTATAACGTATAACGTATAACGTATAACGTATAACGTATAACGTATAACGTAGAACGTATATCGTATAACGTATAACGTATAACGTATAACGTATAACGTATAACGTATAACGTATAACGTATAACGTATAACGTATAACGTATAACGTATAACGTATAACGTATAACCTATATTGTGTAACATCTAACGTATAACGAATGACGTATAACGTATATTGTATAACGTATAACGTATAACGTATAACGTATAACGTATATCGTATAACGTATAACATATAACGTATAACGTATAACCCGTAACGTCTAAGGTATAACGTATGACGTATAACGTATAACGTATAACGTATAACGTATAACGTATAACGTATAACGTATAACGTATAACGTATGACGTATCACGTATAAGGAACGACCTCTAACGTATAACGTATTACGTATGACGTATAACGTACAACGTATAACGTATAACGTATAACGTATAACGTATGACGTATCACGAATAAGGTATGACCTATAACGTATAACGTATAGCGTATAACGTATGACGTATAACGTATAGCGTATGACGTATAACGTATAACGTATAACCTATAACGTATAACGTATAACGTGTAACATATAACGTATAACGCATAACGTATAACGTATAACGTATAACGTATAACGTATAACGTATAACGTATAACGTATAACGTATAACGTATAACGTATAACGTATAACGTATAACGTATAACGTATAACGTATAACGTATAACGTATAACGTATAACGTATAACGTATAACGTATAACGTATAACGTATAACGTATAACGTATAACGTATAACGTATAACGTATAACGTATAACGTATAACGTATAACGTATAACGTATAACGTATAACGTATAACGTATAACGTATAACGTATAACGTATAACGTATAACGTATAACGTATAACGTATAACGTATAACGTATAACGTATAACGTATAACGTATAACGTATAACGTATAACGTATAACGTATAACGTATAACGTATAACGTATAACGTATAACGTATAACGTATAACGTATAACGTATAACGTATAACGTATAACGTATAACGTATAACGTATAACGTATAACGTATAACGTATAACGTAGAACGTAGAACGTAGAACGTAGAACGTAGAACGTAGAACGTAGAACGTATAACGTATAACGTATAACGTATAACGTGTAACGTATAACGTATAACGTATAACGTAGAACGTATAACGTATAACGTATGACGTATCACGAATAAGGTATGACCTATAACGTATAACGTATAACGTATAACGTATAACGTATAACGTATAACGTATAACGTATAACGTATAACGTATAACGTATAACGTATAACGTATAACGTATAACGTATTACGTATAACGTATAACGTATATCGTATAACGTATAACGTATAACGTATATCGTATAACGTATAACGTATAACGTATAACGTATAACGTATAACGTATAACGTATAACGTATAACGTATAACGTATAACGTATATCGTATAACGTATTACGTATAACGTATAAACGATATAACGTATAACGTATAACGTATGACCTATAACGTATAACGTATAACGTATAACGTACAACGTATAACGTATATCGTATAACGTATTACGTATAACTTATAACGTATAACGTATAACGTATAACGAATAACCTATAACGTATAATGTATAACGTATAACGTATAACGTATAACTTATAACGTATAACGTATAACGTATATTGTATAACGTATAACGTATAACGTATGACGTATCACGTATGACGTATAACGTATAACGTATAACGTATAACGTATAACGTATAACGTATAACGTATAACGTATAACGTGTAACGTATAACGTAGAACGTAGAACGTAGAACGTAGAACGTAGAACGTAGAACGTAGAACGTATAACGTATAACGTGTAACGTATAACGTATAACGTATAACGTAGAACGTATAACGTATAACGTATGACGTATCACGAATAAGGTATGACCTATAACGTATAACGTATAACGTATAACGTATAACGTATAACGTATAACGTATAACGTATAACGTATAACGTATAACGTATAACGTACAACGTATAACGTATAACGTATAACGTATGACGTATAACGTATAACGTATAACGTATAACGTATAACGTATAACGTATAACGTATAACGTATAACGTATAACGTATAACGTATAACGTATAACGTATAACGTATAACGCATAACGTATAACGCATAACGTATAACGTATAACGTATAACGTGTAACGTATAACGTAGAACGTAGAACGTGTAACGTATAACGTATAACGTGTAACATATAACGTATAACGTATAACGTAGAACGTATAACGTATAACGTATGACGTATCACGAATAAGGTATGACCTATAACGTATAACGTATAACGTATGACGTATAACGTATAGCGTATGACGTATAACGTATAACGTATAACGTATAACGTATAACGTATTACGTATAACTTATATCGTATAACGTATAACGTATGACGTATAACGTATAACGTATTACGTATAACGTATGACGTATAACGTATAACGTATAACGTATAACGTACAACGTATTACGTATAACCTATAACGTATAACGTATAACGTGTAACATATAACGTATAACGTATAACGTATAACGTATAACGTATAACGTATAACGTATAACGTATAACGTATAACGTATAACGTATAACGTATAACGTATAACGTATAACGTATAACGTATAACGTATAACGTATAACGTATAACGTATAACGTATAACGTATAACGTATAACGTATAACGTATAACGTATAACGTATAACGTATAACGTATAACGTATAACGTATAACGTATAACGTATAACGTATAACGTATAACGTATAACGTATAACGTATAACGTATAACGTATAACGTATAACGTATAACGTATAACGTATAACGTATAACGTATAACGTATAACGTATAACGTATAACGTATAACGTATAACGTATAACGTATAACGTATAACGTATAACGTATAACGTATAACGTATAACGTATAACGTATAACGTATAACGTATAACGTATAACGTATAACGTATAACGTATAACGTATAACGTATAACGTATAACGTATAACGTATAACGTATAACGTATAACGTATAACGTATAACGTATAACGTATAACGTATAACGTATAACGTATAACGTATAACGTATAACGTATAACGTATAACGTATAACGTATAACGTATAACGTATAACGTATAACGTATAACGTATAACGTAGAACGTAGAACGTAGAACGTAGAACGTAGAACGTAGAACGTAGAACGTAGAACGTAGAACGTAGAACGTATAACGTATAACGTATAACGTATAACGTGTAACGTATAACGTATAACGTATAACGTAGAACGTATAACGTATAACGTATGACGTATCACGAATAAGGTATGACCTATAACGTATAACGTATAAAGTATAACGTATAACGTATAACGTATAACGTATAACGTATAACGTATAACGTATAACGTATAACGTATAACGTATAACGTATAACGTATAACGTATAACGTATAACGTATAACGTATAACATATAACGTGTAACCTCTAACGTATAACGTATTACGTATAACGTATAACGTATAACGTATAACGTATAACGTATAACGTATAACGTATAACGTATAACGTATAACGTATAACGTATATCGTATAACGTATAACGTATAACGTATTACGTATAACGTATAACGTATATCGTATAACGTATAACGTATAACGTATATCGTATAACGTATAACGTATAACGTATAACGTATAACGTATAACTTATAACGTATAACGTATAACGTATGACGTATAACGTATAACGTATTACGTATAACGTATAAACGATATAACGTATAACGTATAACGTATAACCTATAACGTATAACGTATAACGTATAACGTACAACGTATAACGTATATCGTATAACGTATTACGTATAACGTATAACGTATAACGTATAACGTATAACGAATAACGAATAACCTATAACGTATAATGTATAACGTATAACGTATAACGTATAACTTATAACGTATAACGTATAACGTATATTGTATAACGTATAACGTATAACGTATGACGTATCACGTATAACGTATAACCTATATTGTGTAACATCTAACGTATAACGAATGACGTATAATGTATATTGTATAACGTATAACGTATAACGTATAACGTATAACGTATAACGTATAACGTATAACGTATAACGTATAACCCGTAACGTCTAACGTATAACGTATGACGTATCACCTATAAGGAACGACCTCTAACGTATAACGTATTACGTATAACGTATAACGTATAACGTATAACGTATAACGTATAACGTATAACGTATAACGTATAACGTATAACGTATAACGTATAACGTATAACGTATAACGTATAACGTATAACGTATAACGTATAACGTATGACGTATCACCTATAAGGAACGACCTCTAACGTATAACGTATTACGTATATCGTATAACGTATAACGTATAACGTATAACGTATAACGTATAACGTATAACGTATAACGTATAACGTATAACGTATAACGTATAACGTATAACGTATAACGTATAACGTATAACGTATAACGTATAACGTATAACGTATAACGTATAACGTATAACGTATAACGTATAACGTATAACGTATAACGTATAACGTATAACGTATAACGTATAACGTATAACGTATAACGTATAACGTATAACGTATAACGTATAACGTATAACGTATAACGTATAACGTATAACGTATAACGTATAGCGTATAACGTAGAACGTAGAACGTATAACGTATAACATATAACGTATAACGTGTAACGTATAACGTATAACGTATAACGTAGAACGTATAACGTATAACGTATGACGTATCACGAATAAGGTATGACCTATAACGTATAACGTATAACGTATAACGTAGAACGTATAACGTATAAGGTATGACGTATCACGAATAAGGTATGACCTATAACGTATAACGTATAACGTATAACGTATGACGCATAACGTATAACGTATGACGTATAACGTATAACGTATAACTTATAACGTCTAACGTATAATATAACGTATAACGTATGACGTCAAACGTATAACGTATAACGTATAACGTATAACGTATAACGTATAGCGTATAACGTATAACGTATAACGTATAACGTATAACGTATAACGTATAACGTATAACGTATAACGTATAACGTATAACGTATAACATATAACGTATAACGTATCACGTACAACCTATATTGTGTAACGTCTAACGTATAACGAATGACGTATAACGTATAATGTATAACGTATAACGTATAACGTATAACGTATAACGTATAACGTATAACGTATAACGTATAACATATAACGTATCACGTATAACCTATATTGTGTAACGTCTAACGTATAACGATAGACGTATAACGTATAATGTATAACGTATAACGTATTACGTATAACGTATAACGTATAACGTATAACGTATAACGTATAACGTATAACGTATAACGTATAACGTATAACGTATAACCTATATTGTGTAACATCTAACGTATAACTTATGACGTATAACGTATATTGTATAACGTATAACGTATAACGTATAACGTATAACGTATAACGTATAACGTATAACGTATAACGTATAACGTATAACCTATAACGTATAACGTATAACGTATAACGTGTAACGTCTAACGTATAATGTATGACGTATAACGTATAACGTATAACGTATAACGTATAACGTATAACGTATAACGTATAGCGTATAACGTATAACGTATAACGTATAACGTATAACGTATAACGTATAACGTATAACGTATAACGTATAACGTATAACGTATAACGTATAACGTATAACGTATAACCTATATTGTGTAACGTCTAACGTATAACGATTGACGTATAACGTATAACGTATAACGTATAACGTATAACGTATAACGTATAACGTATAACGTATAACGTATAACGTATAACGTATAACGTATAACATGTAACGTGTAACGTATAACGTATCACGTATAACCTATATTGTGTAACGTCTAACGTATAACGATAGACGTATAACGTATAATGTATAACGTATACCGTATAACGTATAACGTATAACGTATAACGTATAACGTATAACGTATAACGTATAACGTATAACGTATAACGTATAACGTAGAACGTATATCGTATAACGTATAACGTATAACGTATAACGTATAACGTATAACGTATAACGTATAACGTATAACGTATAACGTATAACGTATAACGTATAACGTATAACGTATGACGTATCACCTATAAGGAACGACCTCTAACGTATAACGTATTACGTATAACGTATAACGTATAACGTATAACGTATAACGTATAACGTATAACGTATAACGTATAACGTATAACGTATAACGTATAACGTATAACGTATAACGTATAACGTATAACGTATAACGTATAACGTATAACGTATAACGTATAACGTGTAACGTCTAACGTATAATGTATGACGTATAACGTATAACGTATAACGTATAACGTATAACGTATAACGTATAACGTATAACCTATATTGTGTAACGTCTAACGTATAACGATTGACGTATAACGTATAACGTAATAACGTATAACGTATAACGTATAACGTATAACGTATAACGTATAACGTATAACGTATAACGTATAACGTATAACGTATAACGTGTAACGTGTAACGTATAACGTATCACGTATAACCTATATTGTGTAACGTCTAACGTATAACGATAGACGTATAACGTATAATGTATAACTAACGTATAACGTATAACGTATAACGTATAACGTATAACGTATAACGTATAACGTATCGTATAACGTATAACGTATAACGTATAACGTAACGTATAACGTATACCGTATAACGTAGAACGTACATCGTATAACGTATAACGTATAACGTATAACGTATAACGTATAACGTATAACGTATAACGTATAACGTATAACGTATAACGTATAACGTATAACGTATAACGTATAACGTATAACGTATAACGTATAACCTATATTGTGTAACATCTAACGTATAACGAATGACGTATAACGTATATTGTATAACGTATAACGTATAACGTATAACGTATAACGTATATCGTATAACGTATAACATATAACGTATAACGTATAACCCGTAACGTCTAAGGTATAACGTATGACGTATAACGTATAACGTATAACGTATAACGTATAACGTATAACGTATAACGTATAACGTATAACGTATGACGTATCACGTATAAGGAACGACCTCTAACGTATAACGTATTACGTATGACGTATAACGTATAACGTATAACGTATAACGTATAACGTATAACGTATAACGTATAACGTATGACGTATCACGAATAAGGTATGACCTATAACGTATAACGTATAGCGTATAACGTATGACGTATAACGTATAGCGTATGACGTATAACGTATAACGTATAACCTATAACGTATAACGTATAACGTGTAACATATAACGTATATCGTATAACGTATAACGTATAACGTATAACGTACAACGTATAACGTATAACGTATAACGTATAACGTATAACGTATAACGTATAACGTATAACGTATAACGTATAACGTATAACGTATAACGTATAACGTATAACGTATAACGTATAACGTATAACGTATAACGTATAACGTATAACGTATAACGTATAACGTATAAAGTATAACGTATAACGTATAACGTATAACGTATAACGTATAACGTATAACGTATAACGTATAACGTATAACGTATAACGTATAACGTATAACGTATAACGTATAACGTATAACGTATAACGTATAACGTATAACGTATAACGTATAACGTATAACGTATAACGTAGAACGTATAACGTATAACGTATGACGTATCACGAATAAGGTATGACCTATAACGTATAACGTATAACGTATAACGTATAGCGTATAACGTATAACGTATAACGTATAGCGTATAACGTATAACGTATAACGTATAACGTATAACGTATAACGTATAACGTACAACGTATAACGTATAACGTATAACGTATAACGTATAACGTATAACGTATAACGTATAACGTATAACGTATAACGTATAACCTATATTGTGTAACATCTAACGTATAACGAATGACGTATAACGTATATTGTATAACGTATAACGTATAACGTATAACGTATAACGTATAACGTATAACGTATAACGTATAACGTATAACGTATAACGTATAACGTATAACGTATAACGTATAACGTATAACGTATAACGTATAACGTATAACGTATAACGTATAACGTATAACGTATAACGTATAACGTATAACGTATAACGTATAACGTATAACGTATAACGTATAACGTATAACGTATAACGTATAGCGTATAACGTATAACGTATAACGTATAACGTATAACGTATAACGTATAACGTATAACGTATAACGTATAACGTATAACGTATAACGTATAACGTATAACGTATAACGTATAACCTATATTGTGTAACGTCTAACGTATAACGATTGACGTATAACGTATAACGTATAACGTATAACGTATAACGTATAACGTATAACGTATAACGTATAACGTATAACGTATAACGTATAACGTATAACGTATAACGTGTAACGTGTAACGTATAACGTATCACGTATAACCTATATTGTGTAACGTCTAACGTATAACGATAGACGTATAACGTATAATGTATAACGTATACCGTATAACGTATAACGTATAACGTATAACGTATAACGTATAACGTATAACGTATAACGTATAACGTATAACGTATAACGTATAACGTAGAACGTATATCGTATAACGTATAACGTATAACGTATAACGTATAACGTATAACGTATAACGTATAACGTATAACGTATAACGTATAACGTATAACGTATAACGTATGACGTATCACCTATAAGGAACGACCTCTAACGTATAACGTATTACGTATAACGTATAACGTATAACGTATAACGTATAACGTATAACGTATAACGTATAACGTATAACGTATAACGTATAACGTATAACGTATAACGTATGACGTATAACGTATAACGTATAACGTATAACGTATAACGTGTAACGTCTAACGTATAATGTGTGACGTATAACGTATAACGTATAACGTATAACGTATAACGTATAACGTATAACGTATAACCTATATTGTGTAACGTCTAACGTATAACGATTGACGTATAACGTATAACGTATAACGTATAACGTATAACGTATAACGTATAACGTATAACGTATAACGTATAACGTATAACGTATAACGTATAACGTATAACGTGTAACGTGTAACGTATAACGTATCACGTATAACCTATATTGTGTAACGTCTAACGTATAACGATAGACGTATAACGTATAATGTATAACGTATAACGTATAACGTATAACGTATAACGTATAACGTATAACGTATAACGTATAACGTATAACGTATAACGTATAACGTATAACGTATAACGTATAACGTATAACGTATACCGTATAACGTAGAACGTATATCGTATAACGTATAACGTATAACGTATAACGTATAACGTATAACGTATAACGTATAACGTATAACGTATAACGTATAACGTATAACGTATAACGTATAACGTATAACGTATAACCTATATTGTGTAACATCTAACGTATAACGAATGACGTATAACGTATATTGTATAACGTATAACGTATAACGTATAACGTATAACGTATATCGTATAACGTATAACATATAACGTATAACGTATAACCCGTAACGTCTAAGGTATAACGTATGACGTATAACGTATAACGTATAACGTATAACGTATAACGTATAACGTATAACGTATAACGTATAACGTATAACGTATAACGTATAACGTATAACGTATAACGTATAACGTAGAACGTATAACGTATAACGTATAACGTATAACGTATAACGTATAACGTATAACGTATAACGTATAACGTATAACGTGTAACGTGTAACGTATAACGTATCACGTATAACCTATATTGTGTAACGTCTAACGTATAACGATAGACGTATAACGTATAATGTATAACGTATAACGTATAACGTATAACGTATAACGTATAACGTATAACGTATAACGTATAACGTATAACGTATAACGTATAACGTATAACGTATAACGTATACCGTATAACGTAGAACGTACATCGTATAACGTATAACGTATAACGTATAACGTATAACGTATAACGTATAACGTATAACGTATAACGTATAACGTATAACGTATAACGTATAACGTATAACGTATAACGTATAACCTATAACGTATAACGTATAACGTATAACGTACAACGTATAACGTATATCGTATAACGTATTACGTATAACGTATAACGTATAACGTATAACGTATAACGAATAACCTATAACGTATAATGTATAACGTATAACGTATAACGTATAACTTATAACGTATAACGTATAACGTATATTGTATAACGTATAACGTATAACGTATGACGTATCACGTATAACGTATAACCTATATTGTGTAACATCTAACGTATAACGAATGACGTATAATGTATATTGTATAACGTATAACGTATAACGTATAACGTATAACGTATAACGTATAACGTATAACGTATAACGTATAACCCGTAACGTCTAACGTATAACGTATGACGTATCACCTATAAGGAACGACCTCTAACGTATAACGTATTACGTATAACGTATAACGTATAACGTATAACGTATAACGTATAACGTATAACGTATAACGTATAACGTATAACGTATAACGTATAACGTATAACGTATAACGTATAACGTATAACGTATAACGTATAACGTATGACGTATCACCTATAAGGAACGACCTCTAACGTATAACGTATTACGTATATCGTATAACGTATAACGTATAACGTATAACGTATAACGTATAACGTATAACGTATAACGTATAACGTATAACGTATAACGTATAACGTATAACGTATAACGTATAACGTATAACGTATAACGTATAACGTATAACGTATAACGTATAACGTATAACGTATAACGTATAACGTATAACGTATAACGTATAACGTATAACGTATAACGTATAACGTATAACGTATAACGTATAACGTATAACGTATAACGTATAACGTATAACGTATAACGTATAACGTATAACGTATAACGTATAACGTATAGCGTATAACGTAGAACGTAGAACGTATAACGTATAACATATAACGTATAACGTGTAACGTATAACGTATAACGTATAACGTAGAACGTATAACGTATAACGTATGACGTATCACGAATAAGGTATGACCTATAACGTATAACGTATAACGTATAACGTAGAACGTATAACGTATAAGGTATGACGTATCACGAATAAGGTATGACCTATAACGTATAACGTATAACGTATAACGTATGACGCATAACGTATAACGTATGACGTATAACGTATAACGTATAACTTATAACGTCTAACGTATAATATAACGTATAACGTATGACGTCAAACGTATAACGTATAACGTATAACGTATAACGTATAACGTATAGCGTATAACGTATAACGTATAACGTATAACGTATAACGTATAACGTATAACGTATAACGTATAACGTATAACGTATAACGTATAACATATAACGTATAACGTATCACGTACAACCTATATTGTGTAACGTCTAACGTATAACGAATGACGTATAACGTATAATGTATAACGTATAACGTATAACGTATAACGTATAACGTATAACGTATAACGTATAACGTATAACATATAACGTATCACGTATAACCTATATTGTGTAACGTCTAACGTATAACGATAGACGTATAACGTATAATGTATAACGTATAACGTATTACGTATAACGTATAACGTATAACGTATAACGTATAACGTATAACGTATAACGTATAACGTATAACGTATAACGTATAACCTATATTGTGTAACATCTAACGTATAACTTATGACGTATAACGTATATTGTATAACGTATAACGTATAACGTATAACGTATAACGTATAACGTATAACGTATAACGTATAACGTATAACGTATAACCTATAACGTATAACGTATAACGTATAACGTGTAACGTCTAACGTATAATGTATGACGTATAACGTATAACGTATAACGTATAACGTATAACGTATAACGTATAACGTATAGCGTATAACGTATAACGTATAACGTATAACGTATAACGTATAACGTATAACGTATAACGTATAACGTATAACGTATAACGTATAACGTATAACGTATAACGTATAACCTATATTGTGTAACGTCTAACGTATAACGATTGACGTATAACGTATAACGTATAACGTATAACGTATAACGTATAACGTATAACGTATAACGTATAACGTATAACGTATAACGTATAACGTATAACATGTAACGTGTAACGTATAACGTATCACGTATAACCTATATTGTGTAACGTCTAACGTATAACGATAGACGTATAACGTATAATGTATAACGTATACCGTATAACGTATAACGTATAACGTATAACGTATAACGTATAACGTATAACGTATAACGTATAACGTATAACGTATAACGTAGAACGTATATCGTATAACGTATAACGTATAACGTATAACGTATAACGTATAACGTATAACGTATAACGTATAACGTATAACGTATAACGTATAACGTATAACGTATAACGTATAACGTATAACGTATAACGTATACCGTATAACGTAGAACGTACATCGTATAACGTATAACGTATAACGTATAACGTATAACGTATAACGTATAACGTATAACGTATAACGTATAACGTATAACGTATAACGTATAACGTATAACGTATAACGTATAACGTATAACGTATAACGTATAACGTATAACGTATAACGTATAACGTATAACGTGTAACGTGTAACGTATAACGTATCACGTATAACCTATATTGTGTAACGTCTAACGTATAACGATAGACGTATAACGTATAATGTATAACGTATAACGTATAACGTATAACGTATAACGTATAACGTATAACGTATAACGTATAACGTATAACGTATAACGTATAACGTATAACGTATAACGTATACCGTATAACGTAGAACGTACATCGTATAACGTATAACGTATAACGTATAACGTATAACGTATAACGTATAACGTATAACGTATAACGTATAACGTATAACGTATAACGTATAACGTATAACGTATAACGTATAACGTATAACGTATAACCTATATTGTGTAACATCTAACGTATAACGAATGACGTATAACGTATATTGTATAACGTATAACGTATAACGTATAACGTATAACGTATATCGTATAACGTATAACATATAACGTATAACGTATAACCCGTAACGTCTAAGGTATAACGTATGACGTATAACGTATAACGTATAACGTATAACGTATAACGTATAACGTATAACGTATAACGTATAACGTATGACGTATCACGTATAAGGAACGACCTCTAACGTATAACGTATTACGTATGACGTATAACGTATAACGTATAACGTATAACGTATAACGTATAACGTATAACGTATAACGTATGACGTATCACGAATAAGGTATGACCTATAACGTATAACGTATAGCGTATAACGTATGACGTATAACGTATAGCGTATGACGTATAACGTATAACGTATAACCTATAACGTATAACGTATAACGTGTAACATATAACGTATATCGTATAACGTATAACGTATAACGTATAACGTACAACGTATAACGTATAACGTATAACGTATAACGTATAACGTATAACGTATAACGTATAACGTATAACGTATAACGTATAACGTATAACGTATAACGTATAACGTATAACGTATAACGTATAACGTATAACGTATAACGTATAACGTATAACGTATAACGTATAAAGTATAACGTATAACGTATAACGTATAACGTATAACGTATAACGTATAACGTATAACGTATAACGTATAACGTATAACGTATAACGTATAACGTATAACGTATAACGTATAACGTATAACGTATAACGTATAACGTATAACGTATAACGTATAACGTATAACGTAGAACGTATAACGTATAACGTATGACGTATCACGAATAACCTATAACGTATAACGTATAACGTATAACGTATAGCGTATAACGTATAACGTATAACGTATAGCGTATAACGTATAACGTATAACGTATAACGTATAACGTATAACGTATAACGTACAACGTATAACGTATAACGTATAACGTATAACGTATAACGTATAACGTATAACGTATAACGTATAACGTATAACGTATAACCTATATTGTGTAACATCTAACGTATAACGAATGACGTATAACGTATTACGTATAACGTATAACGTATATCGTATAACGTATAACGTATAACGTATATCGTATAACGTATAACGTATAACGTATAACGTATAACGTATAACGTATAACGTATAACGTATAACGTATAACGTATAACGTATATCGTATAACGTATTACGTATAACGTATAAACGATATAACGTATAACGTATAACGTATGACCTATAACGTATAACGTATAACGTATAACGTACAACGTATAACGTATATCGTATAACGTATTACGTATAACTTATAACGTATAACGTATAACGTATAACGAATAACCTATAACGTATAATGTATAACGTATAACGTATAACGTATAACTTATAACGTATAACGTATAACGTATATTGTATAACGTATAACGTATAACGTATGACGTATCACGTATGACGTATAACGTATAACGTATAACGTATAACGTATAACGTATAACGTATAACGTATAACGTATAACGTGTAACGTATAACGTAGAACGTAGAACGTAGAACGTAGAACGTAGAACGTAGAACGTAGAACGTATAACGTATAACGTGTAACGTATAACGTATAACGTATAACGTAGAACGTATAACGTATAACGTATGACGTATCACGAATAAGGTATGACCTATAACGTATAACGTATAACGTATAACGTATAACGTATAACGTATAACGTATAACGTATAACGTATAACGTATAACGTATAACGTACAACGTATAACGTATAACGTATAACGTATGACGTATAACGTATAACGTATAACGTATAACGTATAACGTATAACGTATAACGTATAACGTATAACGTATAACGTATAACGTATAACGTATAACGTATAACGTATAACGCATAACGTATAACGCATAACGTATAACGTATAACGTATAACGTGTAACGTATAACGTAGAACGTAGAACGTGTAACGTATAACGTATAACGTGTAACATATAACGTATAACGTATAACGTAGAACGTATAACGTATAACGTATGACGTATCACGAATAAGGTATGACCTATAACGTATAACGTATAACGTATGACGTATAACGTATAGCGTATGACGTATAACGTATAACGTATAACGTATAACGTATAACGTATTACGTATAACTTATATCGTATAACGTATAACGTATGACGTATAACGTATAACGTATTACGTATAACGTATGACGTATAACGTATAACGTATAACGTATAACGTACAACGTATTACGTATAACCTATAACGTATAACGTATAACGTGTAACATATAACGTATAACGTATAACGTATAACGTATAACGTATAACGTATAACGTATAACGTATAACGTATAACGTATAACGTATAACGTATAACGTATAACGTATAACGTATAACGTATAACGTATAACGTATAACGTATAACGTATAACGTATAACGTATAACGTATAACGTATAACGTATAACGTATAACGTATAACGTATAACGTATAACGTATAACGTATAACGTATAACGTATAACGTATAACGTATAACGTATAACGTATAACGTATAACGTAGAACGTAGAACGTAGAACGTAGAACGTAGAACGTAGAACGTAGAACGTAGAACGTAGAACGTAGAACGTATAACGTATAACGTATAACGTATAACGTGTAACGTATAACGTATAACGTATAACGTATAACGTATAACGTATAACGTATAACGTAGAACGTATAACGTATAACGTATGACGTATCACGAATAAGGTATGACCTATAACGTATAACGTATAACGTATAACGTATAGCGTATAACGTATAACGTATAACGTATAGCGTATAACGTATAACGTATAACGTATAACGTATAACGTATAACGTATAACGTACAACGTATAACGTATAACGTATAACGTATGACGTATAACGTATAACGTATAACGTATAACGTATAACGTATAACGTATAACGTATAACGTATAACGTATAACGTATGACGTATAACGTATAACGTATAACGTATAACGTATAACGTATAACGTACAACGTATAACGTATAACGTATAACGTATGACGTATAACGTATAACGTATAACGTATAACGTATAACGTATAACGTATAACGTATAACGTATAACGTATAACGTATAACGTGTAACGTATAACGTAGAACGTAGAACGTGTAACGTATAACGTATAACGTGTAACATATAACGTATAACGTATAACGTAGAACGTATAACGTATAACGTATGACGTATCACGAATAAGGTATGACCTATAACGTATAACGTATAACGTATAACGTATAACGTATGACGTATCACGTATAAGGAACGACCTCTAACGTATAACGTATTACGTATGACGTATAACGTATAACGTATAACGTATAACGTATAACGTATAACGTATAACGTATGACGTATCACGAATAAGGTATGACCTATAACGTATAACGTATAGCGTATAACGTATGACGTATAACGTATAGCGTATGACGTATAACGTATAACGTATAACCTATAACGTATAACGTATAACGTGTAACATATAACGTATAACGTATAACGTATAACGTATAACGTATAACGTATAACGTATAACGTATAACGTATAACGTATAACGTATAACGTATAACGTATAACGTATAACGTATAACGTATAACGTATAACGTATAACGTATAACGTATAACGTATAACGTATAACGTATAACGTATAACGTATAACGTATAACGTATAACGTATAACGTATAACGTATAACGTATAACGTATAACGTATAACGTATAACGTATAACGTATAACGTATAACGTATAACGTATAACGTATAACGTATAACGTATAACGTATAACGTATAACGTATAACGTATAACGTATAACGTATAACGTATAACGTATAACGTATAACGTATAACGTAGAACGTATAACGTATAACGTATGACGTATCACGAATAAGGTATGACCTATAACGTATAACGTATAACGTATAACGTATAGCGTATAACGTATAACGTATAACGTATAGCGTATAACGTATAACGTATAACGTATAACGTATAACGTATAACGTATAACGTACAACGTATAACGTATAACGTATAACGTATGACGTATAACGTATAACGTATAACGTATAACGTATAACGTATAACGTATAACGTATAACGTATAACGTATAACGTATAACGTATAACGTATAACGTATAACGTATAACGCATAACGTATAACGCATAACGTATAACGTATAACGTATAACGTGTAACGTATAACGTAGAACGTAGAACGTGTAACGTATAACGTATAACGTGTAACATATAACGTATAACGTATAACGTAGAACGTATAACGTATAACGTATGACGTATCACGAATAAGGTATGACCTATAACGTATAACGTATAACGTATAACGTAGAACGTAGAACGTAGAACGTAGAACGTAGAACGTAGAACGTAGAACGTAGAACGTATAACGTATAACGTGTAACGTATAACGTATAACGTATAACGTAGAACGTATAACGTATAACGTATGACGTATCACGAATAAGGTATGACCTATAACGTATAACGTATAACGTATAACGTATAACGTATAACGTATAACGTATAACGTATAACGTATTACGTATAACGTATAACGTACAACGTATAACGTATAACGTATAACGTATGACGTATAACGTATAACGTATAACGTATAACGTATAACGTATAACGTATAACGTATAACGTATAACGTATAACGTATAACGTATAACGTATAACGTATAACGTATAACGTATAACGCATAACGTATAACGCATAACGTATAACGTATAACGTATAACGTGTAACGTATAACGTAGAACGTAGAACGTGTAACGTATAACGTATAACGTGTAACATATAACGTATAACGTATAACGTAGAACGTATAACGTATAACGTATGACGTATCACGAATAAGGTATGACCTATAACGTATAACGTATAACGTATAACGTATGACGTATAACGTATAGCGTATGACGTATAACGTATAACGTATAACGTATAACGTATAACGTATTACGTATAACTTATATCGTATAACGTATAACGTATGACGTATAACGTATAACGTATTACGTATAACGTATAACGTATAACGTATAACGTATATCGTATAACGTATAACGTATAACGTATAACGTACAACGTATTACGTATAACCTATAACGTATAACGTATAACGTGTAACATATAACGTATAACGTATAACGTATAACGTATAACGTATAACGTATAACGTATAACGTATAACGTATAACGTATAACGTATAACGTATAACGTATAACGTATAACGTATAACGTATAACGTATAACGTATAACGTATAGCGTATAACGTATAACGTACAACGTATAACGTACAACGTATAACGTACAACGTATAACGTATAACGTATAACGTATAACGTATAACGTATAACGTATAACGTATAACGTATAACGTATAACGTATAACGTATAACGTATAACGTATAACGTATAACGTATAACGTATAACGTATAACGTATAACGTATAACGTATAACGTATAACGTATAACGTATAACGTATAACGTATAACGTATAACGTATAACGTATAACGTAGAACGTAGAACGTAGAACGTAGAACGTAGAACGTAGAACGTAGAACGTATGACGTATAACGTATAACGTATAACGTGTAACGTATAACGTATAACGTATAACGTAGAACGTATAACGTATAACGTATGACGTATCACGAATAAGGTATGACCTATAACGTATAACGTATAACGTATAACGTATAACGTATAACGTATAACGTATAACGTATAACGTATAACGTATAACGTATAACGTATAACGCATAACGTATAACGCATAACGTATAACGTATAACGTATAACGTGTAACGTATAACGTAGAACGTAGAACGTGTAACGTATAACGTATAACGTGTAACATATAACGTATAACGTATAACGTAGAACGTATAACGTATAACGTATGACGTATCACGAATAAGGTATGACCTATAACGTATAACGTATAACGTATAACGTAGAACGTAGAACGTAGAACGTAGAACGTAGAACGTAGAACGTAGAACGTATAACGTATAACGTATAACGTGTAACGTATAACGTATAACGTATAACGTAGAACGTATAACGTATAACGTATGACGTATCACGAATAAGGTATGACCTATAACGTATAACGTATAACGTATAACGTATAACGTATAACGTATAACGTATAACGTATAACGTATAACGTATAACGTATAACGTATAACGTATAACGTACAACGTAGAACGTGTAACGTATAACGTATAACGTGTAACATATAACGTATAACGTATAACGTAGAACGTATAACGTATAACGTATGACGTATCACGAATAAGGTATGACCTATAACGTATAACGTATAACGTATAACGTATGACGTATAACGTATAGCGTATGACGTATAACGTATAACGTATAACGTATAACGTATAACGTATTACGTATAACTTATATCGTATAACTTATATCGTATAACGTATAACGTATGACGTATAACGTATAACGTATTACGTATAACGTATAACGTATAACGTATAACGTATATCGTATAACGTATAACGTATAACGTATAACGTACAACGTATTACGTATAACCTATAACGTGTAACGTATAACGTGTAACGTATAACGTATAACGTATAACGTATAACGTATAACGTATAACGTATAACGTATAACGTATAACGTATAACGTATAACGTATAACGTATAACGTATAACGTATAACGTATAACGTATAACGTATAACGTATAACGTATAACGTATAACGTATAACGTATAACGTATAACGTACAACGTATAACGTACAACGTATAACGTATAACGTATAACGTATAACGTATAACGTATAACGTATAACGTATAACGTATAACGTATAACGTATAACGTATAACGTATAACGTATAACGTATAACGTATAACGTATAACGTATAACGTATAACGTATAACGTATAACGTATAACGTATAACGTATAACGTATAACGTATAACGTATAACGTATAACGTATAACGTATAACGTATAACGTATAACGTATAACGTATAACGTATAACGTAGAACGTAGAACGTAGAACGTAGAACGTAGAACGTAGAACGTAGAACGTATAACGTATAACGTATAACGTATAACGTGTAACGTAGAACGTAGAACGTAGAACGTATAACGTATAACGTATAACGTATAACGTGTAACGTATAACGTATAACGTATAACGTATAACGTAGAACGTATAACGTATAACGTATGACGTATCACGAATAAGGTATGACCTATAACGTATAACGTATAACGTATAACGTATAACGTATAACGTATAACGTATAACGTATAACGTATAACGTATAACGTATAACGTATAACGTATAACGTATAACGTATAACGTATAACGTATAACGTATAACGTATAACGTATAACGTATAACGTATAACATATAACGTGTAACCTCTAACGTATAACGTATTACGTATAACGTATAACGTATAACGTATAACGTATAACGTATAACGTATAACGTATAACGTATAACGTATAACGTATAACGTATATCGTATAACGTATAACGTATAACGTATTGCGTATAACGTATAACGTATATCGTATAACGTATAACGTATAACGTATATCGTATAACGTATAACGTATAACGTATAACGTATAACGTATAACTTATAACGTATAACGTATAACGTATGACGTATAACGTATAACGTATTACGTACAACGTATAAACGATATAACGTATAACGTATAACGTATAACCTATAACGTATAACGTATAACGTATAACGTATAACGTACAACGTATAACGTATATCGTATAACGTATTACGTATAACGTATAACGTATAACGTATAACGTATAACGAATAACCTATAACGTATAATGTATAACGTATAACGTATAACGTATAACTTATAACGTATAACGTATAACGTATATTGTATAACGTATAACGTATAACGTATGACGTATCACGTATAACGTATAACCTATATTGTGTAACATCTAACGTATAACGAATGACGTATAATGTATATTGTATAACGTATAACGTATAACGTATAACGTATAACGTATAACGTATAACGTATAACGTATAACGTATAACCCGTAACGTCTAACGTATAACGTATGACGTATCACCTATAAGGAACGACCTCTAACGTATAACGTATTACGTATAACGTATAACGTATAACGTATAACGTATAACGTATAACGTATAACGTATAACGTATAACGTATAACGTATAACGTATAACGTATAACGTATAACGTAGAACGTAGAACGTAGAACGTAGAACGTAGAACGTAGAACGTATAACGTATAACGTATAACGTGTAACGTATAACGTATAACGTATAACGTAGAACGTATAACGTATAACGTATGACGTATCACGAATAAGGTATGACCTATAACGTATAACGTATAACGTATAACGTATAACGTATAACGTATAACGTATAACGTATAACGTATAACGTATAACGTACAACGTATAACGTATAACGTATAACGTATGACGTATAACGTATAACGTATAACGTATAACGTATAACGTATAACGTATAACGTATAACGTATAACGTATAACGTATAACGTATAACGTATAACGTATAACGTATAACGCATAACGTATAACGCATAACGTATAACGTATAACGTATAACGTGTAACGTATAACGTAGAACGTAGAACGTGTAACGTATAACGTATAACGTGTAACATATAACGTATAACGTATAACGTAGAACGTATAACGTATAACGTATGACGTATCAGGAATAAGGTATGACCTATAACGTATAACGTATAACGTATAACGTATGACGTATAACGTATAGCGTATGAGGTATAACGTATAACGCATAACGTATAACGTATAACGTATAACGTATAACGTACAACGTATAACGTATAACGTATAACGTATGACGTATAACGTATAACGTATAACGTATAACGTATAACGTATAACGTATAACGTATAACGTATAACGTATAACGTATAACGTATAACGTATAACGTATAACGTATAACGCATAACGTATAACGCATAACGTATAACGTATAACGTATAACGTGTAACGTATAACGTAGAACGTAGAACGTGTAACGTATAACGTATTACGTATAACTTATATCGTATAACGTATGACGTATGACGTATAACGTATAACGTATTACGTATAACGTATAAACGATATAACGTATAACGTATAACGTATAACGTATAACGTATAACGTATAACGTATAACGTATAACGTATAACGTATAACGTATAACGTATAACGTAGAACGTATATCGTATAACGTATAACGTATAACGTATAACGTATAACCTATATTGTGTAACATCTAACGTATAACGAATGACGTATAACGTATATTGTATAACGTATAACGTATAACGTATAACGTATAACGTATATCGTATAACGTATAACATATAACGTATAACATATAACCCGTAACGTCTAAGGTATAACGTATGACGTATAACGTATAACGTATAACGTATAACGTATAACGTATAACGTATAACGTATAACGTATGACGTATCACGTATAAGGAACGACCTCTAACGTATAACGTATTACGTATGACGTATAACGTATAACGTATAACGTATAACGTATAACGTATAACGTATGACGTATCACGAATAAGGTATGACCTATAACGTATAACGTATAACGTATAACGTATAACGTATAACGTATAACGTATAACGTATAACGTATAACGTATAACGTACAACGTATAACGTATAACGTATAACGTATGACGTATAACGTATAACGTATAACGTATAACGTATAACGTATAACGTATAACGTATAACGTATAACGTATAACGTATAACGTATAACGTATAACGTATAACGTATAACGCATAACGTATAACGCATAACGTATAACGTATAACGTATAACGTGTGACGTATAACGTAGAACGTAGAACGTGTAACGTATAACGTATAACGTGTAACATATAACGTATAACGTATAACGTATAACGTATGACGTATCACGAATAAGGTATGACCTATAACGTATAACGTATAACGTATAACGTATAACGTATAACGTATAACGTATAACGTATAACGTATATTGTATAACGTATAACGTATAACGTATGACGTATCACGTATAACGTATAACCTATATTGTGTAACATCTAACGTATAACGAATGACGTATAATGTATATTGTATAACGTATAACGTATAACGTATAACGTATAACGTATAACGTATAACGTATAACGTATAACGTATAACCCGTAACGTCTAACGTATAACGTATGACGTATCACCTATAAGGAACGACCTCTAACGTATAACGTATTACGTATAACGTATAACGTATAACGTATAACGTATAACGTATAACGTATAACGTATAACGTATAACGTATAACGTATAACGTATAACGTATAACGTATAACGTAGAACGTAGAACGTAGAACGTAGAACGTAGAACGTAGAACGTATAACGTATAACGTATAACGTGTAACGTATAACGTATAACGTATAACGTAGAACGTATAACGTATAACGTATGACGTATCACGAATAAGGTATGACCTATAACGTATAACGTATAACGTATAACGTATAACGTATAACGTATAACGTATAACGTATAACGTATAACGTATAACGTACAACGTATAACGTATAACGTATAACGTATGACGTATAACGTATAACGTATAACGTATAACGTATAACGTATAACGTATAACGTATAACGTATAACGTATAACGTATAACGTATAACGTATAACGTATAACGTATAACGCATAACGTATAACGCATAACGTATAACGTATAACGTATAACGTGTAACGTATAACGTAGAACGTAGAACGTGTAACGTATAACGTATAACGTGTAACATATAACGTATAACGTATAACGTAGAACGTATAACGTATAACGTATGACGTATCAGGAATAAGGTATGACCTATAACGTATAACGTATAACGTATAACGTATGACGTATAACGTATAGCGTATGACGTATAACGTATAACGTATAACGTATAACGTATAACGTATAACGTATAACGTACAACGTATAACGTATAACGTATAACGTATGACGTATAACGTATAACGTATAACGTATAACGTATAACGTATAACGTATAACGTATAACGTATAACGTATAACGTATAACGTATAACGTATAACGTATAACGTATAACGCATAACGTATAACGCATAACGTATAACGTATAACGTATAACGTGTAACGTATAACGTAGAACGTAGAACGTGTAACGTATAACGTATTACGTATAACTTATATCGTATAACGTATGACGTATGACGTATAACGTATAACGTATTACGTATAACGTATAAACGATATAACGTATAACGTATAACGTATAACGTATAACGTATAACGTATAACGTATAACGTATAACGTATAACGTATAACGTATAACGTATAACGTAGAACGTATATCGTATAACGTATAACGTATAACGTATAACGTATAACCTATATTGTGTAACATCTAACGTATAACGAATGACGTATAACGTATATTGTATAACGTATAACGTATAACGTATAACGTATAACGTATATCGTATAACGTATAACATATAACGTATAACGTATAACCCGTAACGTCTAAGGTATAACGTATGACGTATAACGTATAACGTATAACGTATAACGTATAACGTATAACGTATAACGTATAACGTATGACGTATCACGTATAAGGAACGACCTCTAACGTATAACGTATTACGTATGACGTATAACGTATAACGTATAACGTATAACGTATAACGTATAACGTATGACGTATCACGAATAAGGTATGACCTATAACGTATAACGTATAACGTATAACGTATAACGTATAACGTATAACGTATAACGTATAACGTATAACGTATAACGTACAACGTATAACGTATAACGTATAACGTATGACGTATAACGTATAACGTATAACGTATAACGTATAACGTATAACGTATAACGTATAACGTATAACGTATAACGTATAACGTATAACGTATAACGTATAACGTATAACGCATAACGTATAACGCATAACGTATAACGTATAACGTATAACGTGTGACGTATAACGTAGAACGTAGAACGTGTAACGTATAACGTATAACGTGTAACATATAACGTATAACGTATAACGTAGAACGTATAACGTATAACGTATGACGTATCACGAATAAGGTATGACCTATAACGTATAACGTATAACGTATAACGTATGACGTATAACGTATAGCGTATGACGTATAACGTATAACGTATAACGTATAACGTATAACGTATTACGTATAACTTATATCGTATAACGTATGACGTATGACGTATAACGTATAACGTATTACGTGTAACGTATAAACGATATAACGTATAACGTATAACGTATAACGTATAACGTATAACGTATAACGTATAACGTATAACGTATAACGTATAACGTATAACGTATAACGTAGAACGTATATCGTATAACGTATAACGTATAACGTATAACGTATAACCTATATTGTGTAACATCTAACGTATAACGAATGACGTATAACGTATATTGTATAACGTATAACGTATAACGTATAACGTATAACGTATATCGTATAACGTATAACATATAACGTATAACGTATAACCCGTAACGTCTAAGGTATAACGTATGACGTATAACGTATAACGTATAACGTTAAACGTATAACGTATAACGTATAACGTATAACGTATGACGTATCACGTATAAGGAACGACCTCTAACGTATAACGTATTACGTATGACGTATAACGTATAACGTATAACGTATAACGTATAACGTATAACGTATGACGTATCACGAATAAGGTATGACCTATAACGTATAACGTATAGCGTATAACGTATGACGTATAACGTATAGCGTATGACGTATAACGTATAACATATAACGTATAACGTATAACGTATTACGTATAACTTATATCGTATAACGTATAACGTATGACGTATAACGTATAACGTATTACGTATAACGTATAACGTATAACGTATAACGTATATCGTATAACGTATAACGTATAACGTATAACGTACAACGTATTACGTATAACCTATAACGTATAACGTATAACGTGTAACATATAACGTATAACGTATAACGTATAACGTATAACGTATAACGTATAACGTATAACGTATAACGTATAACGTATAACGTATAACGTATAACGTATAACGTATAACGTATAACGTATAACGTATAACGTATAACGTATAACGTATAACGTATAACGTATAACGTATAACGTACAACGTACAACCTATAACGTATAACGTATAACGTATAACGTATAACGTATAACGTATAACGTATAACGTATAACGTATAACGTATAACGTATAACGTATAACGTATAACGTATAACGTATAACGTATAACGTATAACGTATAACGTATAACGTATAACGTATAACGTATAACGTATAACGTATAACGTATAACGTATAACGTATAACGTATAACGTATAACGTATAACGTATAACGTATAACGTATAACGTATAACGTATAACGTATAACGTATAACGTATAACGTAGAACGTAGAACGTAGAACGTAGAACGTAGAACGTAGAACGTAGAACGTAGAACGTAGAACGTATAACGTATAACGTATAACGTGTAACGTATAACGTATAACGTATAACGTAGAACGTATAACGTATAACGTATGACGTATCACGAATAAGGTATGACCTATAACGTATAACGTATAACGTATAACGTATAACGTATAACGTATAACGTATAACGTATAACGTATAACGTATAACGTATAACGTATAACGTATAACGTATAACGTATAACGTATAACGTATAACGTATAACGTATAACATATAACGTGTAACCTCTAACGTATAACGTATTACGTATAACGTATAACGTATAACGTATAACGTATAACGTATAACGTATAACGTATAACGTACAACGAATAACGTATAACGTATATCGTATAACGTATAACGTATAACGTATTACGTATAACGTATAACGTATATCGTATAACGTATAACGTATAACGTATATCGTATAACGTATAACGTATAACGTATAACGTATAACGTATAACTTATAACGTATAACGTATAACGTATGACGTATCACGTATAACGTATAACCTATATTGTGTAACATCTAACGTATAACGAATGACGTATAATGTATATTGTATAACGTATAACGTATAACGTATAACGTATAACGTATAACGTATAACGTATAACGTATAACGTATAACCCGTAACGTCTAACGTATAACGTATGACGTATCACCTATAAGGAACGACCTCTAACGTATAACGTATTACGTATAACGTATAACGTATAACGTATAACGTATAACGTATAACGTATAACGTATAACGTATAACGTATAACGTATAACGTATAACGTATAACGTATAACGTATAACGTATAACGTAGAACGTAGAACGTAGAACGTAGAACGTAGAACGTAGAACGTATAACGTATAACGTATAACGTGTAACGTATAACGTATAACGTATAACGTAGAACGTATAACGTATAACGTATGACGTATCACGAATAAGGTATGACCTATAACGTATAACGTATAACGTATAACGTATAACGTATAACGTATAACGTATAACGTATAACGTATAACGTATAACGTACAACGTATAACGTATAACGTATAACGTATGACGTATAACGTATAACGTATAACGTATAACGTATAACGTATAACGTATAACGTATAACGTATAACGTATAACGTATAACGTATAACGTATAACGTATAACGTATAACGTATAACGCATAACGTATAACGCATAACGTATAACGTATAACGTATAACGTGTAACGTATAACGTAGAACGTAGAACGTGTAACGTATAACGTATAACGTGTAACATATAACGTATAACGTATAACGTAGAACGTATAACGTATAACGTATGACGTATCACGAATAAGGTATGACCTATAACGTATAACGTATAACGTATAACGTATGACGTATAACGTACAGCGTATGACGTATAACGTATAACGTATAACGTATAACGTATAACGTATTACGTATAACTTATATCGTATAACGTATGACGTATGACGTATAACGTATAACGTATTACGTATAACGTATAAACGATATAACGTATAACGTATAACGTATAACGTATAACGTATAACGTATAACGTATAACGTATAACGTATAACGTATAACGTATAACGTATAACGTAGAACGTATATCGTATAACGTATAACGTATAACGTATAACGTATAACCTATATTGTGTAACATCTAACGTATAACGAATGACGTATAACGTATATTGTATAACGTATAACGTATAACGTATAACGTATAACGTATATCGTATAACGTATAACATATAACGTATAACGTATAACCCGTAACGTCTAAGGTATAACGTATAACGTATAACGTATAACGTATAACGTATAACGTATAACGTACAACGTATAACGTATAACGTATAACGTATGACGTATAACGTATAACGTATAACGTATAACGTATAACGTATAACGTATAACGTATAACGTATAACGTATAACGTATAACGTATAACGTATAACGTATAACGTATAACGTATAACGCATAACGTATAACGCATAACGTATAACGTATAACGTATAACGTGTAACGTATAACGTAGAACGTAGAACGTGTAACGTATAACGTATAACGTGTAACATATAACGTATAACGTATAACGTAGAACGTATAACGTATAACGTATGACGTATCACGAATAAGGTATGACCTATAACGTATAACGTATAACGTATAACGTATGACGTATAACGTATAGCGTATGACGTATAACGTATAACGTATAACGTATAACGTATAACGTATAACGTATTACGTATAACTTATATCGTATAACGTATGACGTATGACGTATAACGTATAACGTATTACGTGTAACGTATAAACGATATAACGTATAACGTATAACGTATAACGTATAACGTATAACGTATTACGTATAACTTATATCGTATAACGTATGACGTATGACGTATAACGTATAACGTATTACGTGTAACGTATAAACGATATAACGTATAACGTATAACGTATAACGTATAACGTATAACGTATAACGTATAACGTATAACGTATAACATATAACGTATAACGTATAACGTATAACGTAGAACGTATATCGTATAACGTATAACGTATAACGTATAACGTATAACCTATATTGTGTAACATCTAACGTATAACGAATGACGTATAACGTATATTGTATAACGTATAACGTGTAACGTATAACGTATAACGTATATCGTATAACGTATAACATATAACGTATAACGTATAACCCGTAACGTCTAAGGTATAACGTATTACGTATAACGTATAACGTATAACGTATAACGTATAACGTATAACGTATAACGTATAACGTATGACGTATCACGTATAAGGAACGACCTCTAACGTATAACGTATTACGTATGACGTATAACGTATAACGTATAACGTATAACGTATAACGTATAACGTATGACGTATCACGAATAAGGTATGACCTATAACGTATAACGTATAGCGTATAACGTATGACGTATAACGTATAGCGTATGACGTATAACGTATAACATATAACGTATAACGTATAACGTATTACGTATAACTTATATCGTATAACGTATAACGTATGACGTATAACGTATAACGTATTACGTATAACGTATAACGTATAACGTATAACGTATATCGTATAACGTATAACGTATAACGTATAACGTACAACGTATTACGTATAACCTATAACGTATAACGTATAACGTGTAACATATAACGTATAACGTATAACGTATAACGTATAACGTATAACGTATAACGTATAACGTATAACGTATAACGTATAACGTATAACGTATAACGTATAACGTATAACGTATAACGTATAACGTATAACGTATAACGTATAACGTATAACGTATAACGTATAACGTATAACGTACAACGTACAACGTATAACGTATAACGTATAACGTATAACGTATAACGTATAACGTATAACGTATAACGTATAACGTATAACGTATAACGTATAACGTATAACGTATAACGTATAACGTATAACGTATAACGTATAACGTATAACGTATAACGTATAACGTATAACGTATAACGTATAACGTATAACGTATAACGTATAACGTATAACGTATAACGTATAACGTATAACGTATAACGTATAACGTATAACGTATAACGTATAACGTATAACGTATAACGTATAACGTATAACGTAGAACGTAGAACGTAGAACGTAGAACGTAGAACGTAGAACGTAGAACGTAGAACGTATAACGTATAACGTATAACGTATAACGTGTAACGTATAACGTATAACGTATAACGTAGAACGTATAACGTATAACGTATGACGTATCACGAATAAGGTATGACCTATAACGTATAACGTATAACGTATAACGTATAACGTATAACGTATAACGTATAACGTATAACGTATAACGTATAACGTATAACGTATAACGTATAACGTATAACGTATAACGTATAACGTATAACGTATAACGTATAACATATAACGTGTAACCTCTAACGTATAACGTATTACGTATAACGTATAACGTATAACGTATAACGTATAACGTATAACGTATAACGTATAACGTACAACGTATAACGTATAACGTATATCGTATAACGTATAACGTATAACGTATTACGTATAACGTATAACGTATATCGTATAACGTATAACGTATAACGTATATCGTATAACGTATAACGTATAACGTATAACGTATAACGTATAACTTATAACGTATAACGTATAACGTATGACGTATCACGTATAACGTATAACCTATATTGTGTAACATCTAACGTATAACGAATGACGTATAATGTATATTGTATAACGTATAACGTATAACGTATAACGTATAACGTATAACGTATAACGTATAACGTATAACGTCTAACGTATAACGTATGACGTATCACCTATAAGGAACGACCTCTAACGTATAACGTATTACGTATAACGTATAACGTATAACGTATAACGTATAACGTATAACGTATAACGTATAACGTATAACGTATAACGTATAACGTATAACGTATAACGTATAACGTAGAACGTAGAACGTAGAACGTAGAACGTAGAACGTAGAACGTATAACGTATAACGTATAACGTGTAACGTATAACGTATAACGTATAACGTAGAACGTATAACGTATAACGTATGACGTATCACGAATAAGGTATGACCTATAACGTATAACGTATAACGTATAACGTATAACGTATAACGTATAACGTATAACGTATAACGTATAACGTATAACGTATAACGTACAACGTATAACGTATAACGTATAACGTATAACGTATAACGTATAACGTATAACGTGTAACGTATAACGTATAACGTATAACGTAGAACGTATAACGTATAACGTATGACGTATCACGAATAAGGTATGACCTATAACGTATAACGTATAACGTATAACGTATAACGTATAACGTATAACGTATAACGTATAACGTATAACGTATAACGTACAACGTATAACGTATAACGTATAACGTATGACGTATAACGTATAACGTATAACGTATAACGTATAACGTATAACGTATAACGTATAACGTATAACGTATAACGTATAACGTATAACGTATAACGTATAACGTATAACGTATAACGCATAACGTATAACGCATAACGTATAACGTATAACGTATAACGTGTAACGTATAACGTAGAACGTAGAACGTGTAACGTATAACGTATAACGTGTAACATATAACGTATAACGTATAACGTAGAACGTATAACGTATAACGTATGACGTATCACGAATAAGGTATGACCTATAACGTATAACGTATAACGTATAACGTATGACGTATAACGTATAGCGTATGACGTATAACGTATAACGTATAACGTATAACGTATAACGTATTACGTATAACTTATATCGTATAACGTATGACGTATGACGTATAACGTATAACGTATTACGTATAACGTATAAACGATATAACGTATAACGTATAACGTATAACGTATAACGTATAACGTATAACGTATAACGTATAACGTATAACGTATAACGTATAACGTATAACGTAGAACGTATATCGTATAACGTATAACGTATAACGTATAACGTATAACCTATATTGTGTAACATCTAACGTATAACGAATGACGTATAACGTATATTGTATAACGTATAACGTATAACGTATAACGTATAACGTATATCGTATAACGTATAACATATAACGTATAACGTATAACCCGTAACGTCTAAGGTATAACGTATAACGTATAACGTATAACGTATAACGTATAACGTATAACGTACAACGTATAACGTATAACGTATAACGTATGACGTATAACGTATAACGTATAACGTATAACGTATAACGTATAACGTATAACGTATAACGTATAACGTATAACGTATAACGTATAACGTATAACGTATAACGTATAACGTATAACGCATAACGTATAACGCATAACGTATAACGTATAACGTATAACGTGTAACGTATAACGTAGAACGTAGAACGTGTAACGTATAACGTATAACGTGTAACATATAACGTATAACGTATAACGTAGAACGTATAACGTATAACGTATGACGTATCACGAATAAGGTATGACCTATAACGTATAACGTATAACGTATAACGTATGACGTATAACGTATAGCGTATGACGTATAACGTATAACGTATAACGTATAACGTATAACGTATAACGTATTACGTATAACTTATATCGTATAACGTATGACGTATGACGTATAACGTATAACGTATTACGTGTAACGTATAAACGATATAACGTATAACGTATAACGTATAACGTATAACGTATAACGTATTACGTATAACTTATATCGTATAACGTATGACGTATGACGTATAACGTATAACGTATTACGTGTAACGTATAAACGATATAACGTATAACGTATAACGTATAACGTATAACGTATAACGTATAACGTATAACGTATAACGTATAACATATAACGTATAACGTATAACGTATAACGTAGAACGTATATCGTATAACGTATAACGTATAACGTATAACGTATAACCTATATTGTGTAACATCTAACGTATAACGAATGACGTATAACGTATATTGTATAACGTATAACGTGTAACGTATAACGTATAACGTATATCGTATAACGTATAACATATAACGTATAACGTATAACCCGTAACGTCTAAGGTATAACGTATTACGTATAACGTATAACGTATAACGTATAACGTATAACGTATAACGTATAACGTATAACGTATGACGTATCACGTATAAGGAACGACCTCTAACGTATAACGTATTACGTATGACGTATAACGTATAACGTATAACGTATAACGTATAACGTATAACGTATGACGTATCACGAATAAGGTATGACCTATAACGTATAACGTATAGCGTATAACGTATGACGTATAACGTATAGCGTATGACGTATAACGTATAACATATAACGTATAACGTATAACGTATTACGTATAACTTATATCGTATAACGTATAACGTATGACGTATAACGTATAACGTATTACGTATAACGTATAACGTATAACGTATAACGTATATCGTATAACGTATAACGTATAACGTATAACGTACAACGTATTACGTATAACCTATAACGTATAACGTATAACGTGTAACATATAACGTATAACGTATAACGTATAACGTATAACGTATAACGTATAACGTATAACGTATAACGTATAACGTATAACGTATAACGTATAACGTATAACGTATAACGTATAACGTATAACGTATAACGTATAACGTATAACGTATAACGTATAACGTATAACGTATAACGTATAACGTACAACGTACAACGTATAACGTATAACGTATAACGTATAACGTATAACGTATAACGTATAACGTATAACGTATAACGTATAACGTATAACGTATAACGTATAACGTATAACGTATAACGTATAACGTATAACGTATAACGTATAACGTATAACGTATAACGTATAACGTATAACGTATAACGTATAACGTATAACGTATAACGTATAACGTATAACGTATAACGTATAACGTATAACGTATAACGTATAACGTATAACGTAGAACGTAGAACGTAGAACGTAGAACGTAGAACGTAGAACGTAGAACGTAGAACGTATAACGTATAACGTATAACGTATAACGTGTAACGTATAACGTATAACGTATAACGTAGAACGTATAACGTATAACGTATGACGTATCACGAATAAGGTATGACCTATAACGTATAACGTATAACGTATAACGTATAACGTATAACGTATAACGTATAACGTATAACGTATAACGTATAACGTATAACGTATAACGTATAACGTATAACGTATAACGTATAACGTATAACGTATAACGTATAACATATAACGTGTAACCTCTAACGTATAACGTATTACGTATAACGTATAACGTATAACGTATAACGTATAACGTATAACGTATAACGTATAACGTACAACGTATAACGTATAACGTATATCGTATAACGTATAACGTATAACGTATTACGTATAACGTATAACGTATATCGTATAACGTATAACGTATAACGTATATCGTATAACGTATAACGTATAACGTATAACGTATAACGTATAACTTATAACGTATAACGTATAACGTATGACGTATCACGTATAACGTATAACCTATATTGTGTAACATCTAACGTATAACGAATGACGTATAATGTATATTGTATAACGTATAACGTATAACGTATAACGTATAACGTATAACGTATAACGTATAACGTATAACGTCTAACGTATAACGTATGACGTATCACCTATAAGGAACGACCTCTAACGTATAACGTATGACGTATCACCTATAAGGAACGACCTCTAACGTATAACGTATTACGTATAACGTATAACGTATAACGTATAACGTATAACGTATAACGTATAACGTATAACGTATAACGTATAACGTATAACGTATAACGTATAACGTATAACGTATAACGTAGAACGTAGAACGTAGAACGTAGAACGTAGAACGTAGAACGTATAACGTATAACGTATAACGTGTAACGTATAACGTATAACGTATAACGTAGAACGTATAACGTATAACGTATGACGTATCACGAATAAGGTATGACCTATAACGTATAACGTATAACGTATAACGTATAACGTATAACGTATAACGTATAACGTATAACGTATAACGTATAACGTACAACGTATAACGTATAACGTATAACGTATGACGTATAACGTATAACGTATAACGTATAACGTATAACGTATAACGTATAACGTATAACGTATAACGTATAACGTATAACGTATAACGTATAACGTATAACGTATAACGTATAACGCATAACGTATAACGCATAACGTATAACGTATAACGTATAACGTGTAACGTATAACGTAGAACGTAGAACGTGTAACGTATAACGTATAACGTGTAACATATAACGTATAACGTATAACGTAGAACGTATAACGTATAACGTATGACGTATCACGAATAAGGTATGACCTATAACGTATAACGTATAACGTATAACGTATGACGTATAACGTATAGCGTATGACGTATAACGTATAACGTATAACGTATAACGTATAACGTATTACGTATAACTTATATCGTATAACGTATGACGTATGACGTATAACGTATAACGTATTACGTATAACGTATAAACGATATAACGTATAACGTATAACGTATAACGTATAACGTATAACGTATAACGTATAACGTATAACGTATAACGTATAACGTATAACGTATAACGTATAACGTATAACGTAGAACGTATATCGTATAACGTATAACGTATAACGTATAACGTATAACCTATATTGTGTAACATCTAACGTATAACGAATGACGTATAACGTATATTGTATAACGTATAACGTATAACGTATAACGTATAACGTATATCGTATAACGTATAACATATAACGTATAACGTATAACCCGTAACGTCTAAGGTATAACGTATGACGTATAACGTATAACGTATAACGTATAACGTATAACGTATAACGTATAACGTATAACGTATGACGTATCACGTATAAGGAACGACCTCTAACGTATAACGTATTACGTATGACGTATAACGTATAACGTATAACGTATAACGTATAACGTATAACGTATGACGTATCACGAATAAGGTATGACCTATAACGTATAACGTATAGCGTATAACGTATGACGTATAACGTATAGCGTATGACGTATAACGTATAACGTATAACGTATAACGTATAACGTATAACGTATGACGTATAACGTATAACGTATTACGTATAACGTATAACGTATAACGTATAACGTATATCGTATAACGTATAACGTATAACGTATAACGTACAACGTATTACGTATAACCTATAACGTATAACGTATAACGTGTAACATATAACGTACAACGTATTACGTATAACCTATAACGTATAACGTATAACGTGTAACATATAACGTATAACGTATAACGTATAACGTATAACGTATAACGTATAACGTATAACGTATAACGTATAACGTATAACGTATAACGTATAACGTATAACGTATAACGTATAACGTATAACGTATAACGTATAACGTATAACGTATAACGTATAACGTATAACGTATAACGTATAACGTATAACGTATAACGTATAACGTATAACGTATAACGTATAACGTATAACGTATAACGTATAACGTATAACGTATAACGTATAACGTATAACGTATAACGTATAACGTATAACGTATAACGTATAACGTATAACGTATAACGTATAACGTATAACGTATAACGTATAACGTATAACGTATAACGTATAACGTATAACGTATAACGTATAACGTATAACGTATAACGTATAACGTATAACGTAGAACGTAGAACGTAGAACGTAGAACGTAGAACGTAGAACGTAGAACGTATAACGTATAACGTATAACGTATAACGTGTAACGTATAACGTATAACGTATAACGTAGAACGTATAACGTATAACGTATGACGTATCACGAATAAGGTATGACCTATAACGTATAACGTATAACGTATAACGTATAACGTATAACGTATAACGTATAACGTATAACGTATAACGTATAACGTATAACGTATAACGTATAACGTATAACGTATAACGTATAACGTATAACGTATAACGTATAACGTATAACGTATAACGTATAACGTATAACGTATAACGTATATCGTATAACGTATAACGTATAACGTATTACGTATAACGTATAACGTATATCGTATAACGTATAACGTATAACGTATATCGTATAACGTATAACGTATAACGTATAACGTATAACGTATAACTTATAACGTATAACGTATAACGTATGACGTATAACGTATAACGTATTACGTATAACGTATAAACGATATAACGTATAACGTATAACGTATAACCTATAACGTATAACGTATAACGTATAACGTACAACGTATAACGTATATCGTATAACGTATTACGTATAACGTATAACGTATAACGTATAACGTATAACGTATAACGTATAACGTATAACGTATAACGTATAACGTATAACGTATAACGTATAACGTATAACGTATAACGTATAACGTATAACGTATAACGTATAACGTATAACGTATAACGTATAACGTATAACGTATAACGTATAACGTATAACGTATAACGTATAACGTATAACGTATAACGTATAACGTATAACGTATAACGTATAGCGTATGACGTATAACGTATAACGTATAACGTATAACGTATAACGTATTACGTATAACTTATATCGTATAACGTATAACGTATGACGTATAACGTATAACGTATTACGTATAACGTATAACGTATAACGTATAACGTATATCGTATAACGTATAACGTATAACGTATAACGTACAACGTATTACGTATAACCTATAACGTATAACGTATAACGTGTAACATATAACGTATAACGTATAACGTATAACGTATAACGTATAAACGATATAACGTATAACGTATAACGTATAACCTATAACGTATAACGTATAACGTATAACGTATAACGTACAACGTATAACGTATATCGTATAACGTATTACGTATAACGTATAACGTATAACGTATAACGTATAACGAATAACCTATAACGTATAATGTATAACGTATAACGTATAACGTATAACTTATAACGTATAACGTATAACGTATATTGTATAACGTATAACGTATAACGTATGACGTATCACGTATAACGTATAACCTATATTGTGTAACATCTAACGTATAACGAATGACGTATAATGTATATTGTATAACGTATAACGTATAACGTATAACGTATAACGTATAACGTATAACGTATAACGTATAACGTATAACGTATAACGTATAACCCGTAACGTCTAACGTATAACGTATGACGTATCACCTATAAGGAACGACCTCTAACGTATAACGTATTACGTATAACGTATAACGTATAACGTATAACGTATAACGTATAACGTATAACGTATAACGTATAACGTATAACGTATAACGTATAACGTATAACGTAGAACGTAGAACGTAGAACGTAGAACGTAGAACGTAGAACGTATAACGTATAACGTATAACGTGTAACGTATAACGTATAACGTATAACCCGTAACGTCTAACGTATAACGTATGACGTATCACGAATAAGGTATGACCTATAACGTATAACGTATTACGTATAACGTATAACGTATAACGTATAACGTATAACGTATAACGTATAACGTATAACGTACAACGTATAACGTATAACGTATAACGTATGACGTATAACGTATAACGTATAACGTATAACGTATAACGTATAACGTATAACGTATAACGTATAACGTATAACGTATAACGTATAACGTATAACGTATAACGTATAACGCATAACGTATAACGCATAACGTATAACGTATAACGTATAACGTGTAACGTATAACGTAGAACGTAGAACGTGTAACGTATAACGTATAACGTGTAACATATAACGTATAACGTATAACGTAGAACGTATAACGTATAACGTATGACGTATCACGAATAAGGTATGACCTATAACGTATAACGTATAACGTATAACGTATGACGTATAACGTATAGCGTATGACGTATAACGTATAACGTATAACGTATAACGTATAACGTATTACGTATAACTTATATCGTATAACGTATGACGTATGACGTATAACGTATAACGTATTACGTATAACGTATAAACGATATAACGTATAACGTATAACGTATAACGTATAACGTATGACGTATAACGTATAACGTATAACGTATAACGTATAACGTATAACGTATAACGTAGAACGTATATCGTATAACGTATAACGTATAACGTATAACGTATAACCTATATTGTGTAACATCTAACGTATAACGAATGACGTATAACGTATATTGTATAACGTATAACGTATAACGTATAACGTATAACGTATATCGTATAACGTATAACATATAACGTATAACGTATAACCCGTAACGTCTAAGGTATAACGTATGACGTATAACGTATAACGTATAACGTATAACGTATAACGTATAACGTATAACGTATAACGTATGACGTATCACGTATAAGGAACGACCTATAACGTATTACGTATGACGTATAACGTATAACGTATAACGTATAACGTATAACGTATAACGTATGACGTATCACGAATAAGGTATGACCTATAACGTATAACGTATAGCGTATAACGTATGACGTATAACGTATAGCGTATGACGTATAACGTATAACGTATAACGTATAACGTATAACGTATAACGTATAACTTATATCGTATAACGTATAACGTATGACGTATAACCTATAACGTATTACGTATAACGTATAACGTATAACGTATAACGTATATCGTATAACGTATAACGTATAACGTATAACGTACAACGTATTACGTATAACCTATAACGTATAACGTATAACGTGTAACATATAACGTATAACGTATAACGTATAACGTATAACGTATAACGTATAACGTATAACGTATAACGTATAACGTATAACGTATAACGTATAACGTATAACGTATAACGTATAACGTATAACGTATAACGTATAACGTATAACGTATAACGTATAACGTATAACGTATAACGTATAACGTATAACGTATAACGTATAACGTATAACGTATAACGTATAACGTATAACGTATAACGTATAACGTATAACGTATAACGTATAACGTATAACGTATAACGTATAACGTATAACGTATAACGTATAACGTATAACGTATAACGTATAACGTATAACGTATAACGTATAACGTATAACGTATAACGTATAACGTATAACGTATAACGTAGAACGTAGAACGTAGAACGTAGAACGTAGAACGTAGAACGTAGAACGTATAACGTATAACGTATAACGTATAACGTGTAACGTATAACGTATAACGTATAACGTAGAACGTATAACGTATAACGTATGACGTATCACGAATAAGGTATGACCTATAACGTATAACGTATAACGTATAACGTATAACGTATAACGTATAACGTATAACGTATAACGTATAACGTATAACGTATAACGTATAACGTATAACGTATAACGTATAACGTATAACGTATAACGTATAACGTATAACGTATAACGTATAACGTATAACGTATAACGTATAACGTATATCGTATAACGTATAACGTATAACGTATTACGTATAACGTATAACGTATATCGTATAACGTATAACGTATAACGTATATCGTATAACGTATAACGTATAACGTATAACGTATAACGTATAACTTATAACGTATAACGTATAACGTATGACGTATAACGTATAACGTATTACGTATAACGTATAAACGATATAACGTATAACGTATAACGTATAACCTATAACGTATAACGTATAACGTATAACGTACAACGTATAACGTATATCGTATAACGTATTACGTATAACGTATAACGTATAACGTATAACGTATAACGAATAACCTATAACGTATAATGTATAACGTATAACGTATAACGTATAACTTATAACGTATAACGTATAACGTATATTGTATAACGTATAACGTATAACGTATGACGTATCACGTATAACGTATAACCTATATTGTGTAACATCTAACGTATAACGAATGACGTATAATGTATATTGTATAACGTATAACGTATAACGTATAACGTATAACGTATAACCCGTAACGTCTAACGTATAACGTATGACGTATCACCTATAAGGAACGACCTCTAACGTATAACGTATTACGTATAACGTGTAACGTATAACGTATAACGTATAACGTATAACGTATAACGTATAACGTATAACGTATAACGTATAACGTATAACGTATAACGTATAACGTATAACGTATAACGTATAACGTATAACGTATAACGTATAACGTATAACGTAGAACGTAGAACGTAGAACGTAGAACGTAGAACGTAGAACGTAGAACGTATAACGTATAACGTATAACGTGTAACGTATAACGTATAACGTATAACGTATAACGTAGAACGTATAACGTATAACGTATGACGTATCACGAATAAGGTATGACCTATAACGTATAACGTATAACGTATAACGTATAACGTATAACGTATAACGTATAACGTATAACGTATAACGTATAACGTACAACGTATAACGTATAACGTATAACGTATGACGTATAACGTATAACGTATAACGTATAACGTATAACGTATAACGTATAACGTATAACGTATAACGTATAACGTATAACGTATAACGTATAACGTATAACGTATAACGTATAACGTATAACGCATAACGTATAACGCATAACGTATAACGTATAACGTATAACGTGTAACGTATAACGTATAACGTATAACGTAGAACGTATAACGTATAACGTATGACGTATCACGAATAAGGTATGACCTATAACGTATAACGTATAACGTATAACGTATAACGTATAACGTATAACGTATAACGTATAACGTATAACGTATAACGTACAACGTATAACGTATAACGTATAACGTATGACGTATAACGTATAACGTATAACGTATAACGTATAACGTATAACGTATAACGTATAACGTATAACGTATAACGTATAACGTATAACGTATAACGTATAACGTATAACGCATAACGTATAACGCATAACGTATAACGTATAACGTATAACGTGTAACGTATAACGTAGAACGTAGAACGTAGAACGTGTAACGTATAACGTATAACGTGTAACATATAACGTATAACGTATAACGTAGAACGTATAACGTATAACGTATGACGTATCACGAATAAGGTATGACCTATAACGTATAACGTATAACGTATAACGTATGACGTATAACGTATAGCGTATGACGTATAACGTATAACGTATAACGTATAACGTATAACGTATTACGTATAACTTATATCGTATAACGTATAACGTATGACGTATAACGTATAACGTATTACGTATAACGTATGAACGATATAACGTATAACGTATAACGTATAACGTATAACGTATAACGTATAACGTATAACGTATAACGTATAACGTATAACGTATAACGTATAACGTATAACGTATAACGTATAACGTAGAACGTATATCGTATAACGTATAACGTATAACGTATAACGTATAACGTATAACGTATAACGTATAACGTATAACGTATAACGTATAACGTATAACGTATAACGTATAACGTATGACGTATCACCTATAAGGAACGACCTCTAACGTATAACGTATTACGTATAACGTATAACGTATAACGTATAACGTATAACGTATAACGTATAACGTATAACGTATAACGTATAACGTATAACGTATAACGTATAACGTATAACGTATAACGTATAACGTATAACGTATAACGTATAACGTATAACGTATAACGTATAACGTATAACGTATAACGTATAACGTATAACGTATAACGTATAACGTATAACGTATAACGTATAACGTATAAGGTATAACGTATAACGTATAACGTATAACGTATAACGTATAACGTATAACGTATAACGTATAACGTATAACGTATAGCGTATAACGTAGAACGTAGAACGTATAACGTATAACATATAACGTATAACGTGTAACGTATAACGTATAACGTATAACGTAGAACGTATAACGTATAACGTATGACGTATCACGAATAAGGTATGACCTATAACGTATAACGTATAACGTATAACGTAGAACGTATAACGTATAAGGTATGACGTATCTCGAATAAGGTATGACCTATAACGTATAACGTATAACGTATAACGTATGACGCATAACGTATAACGTATGACGTATAAGGTATAACGTATAACTTATAACGTCTAACGTATAATATAACGTATAACGTATGACGTCAAACGTATAACGTATAACGTATAACGTATAACGTATAACGTATAGCGTATAACGTATAACGTATAACGTATAACGTATAACGTATAACGTATAACGTATAACGTATAACATATAACGTATAACGTATCACGTACAACCTATATTGTGTAACGTCTAACGTATAACGAATGACGTATAACGTATAATGTATAACGTATAACGTATAACGTATAACGTATAACGTATAACGCATAACGCATAACGTATAACGTATAACATATAACGTATCACGTATAACCTATATTGTGTAACGTCTAACGTATAACGATAGACGTATAACGTATAATGTATAACGTATAACGTATTACGTATAACGTATAACATATAACGTACAACGTATAACGTATAACCTATATTGTGTAACATCTAACGTATAACGAATGACGTATAACGTATATTGTATAACGTATA